>NC_041401.2:119535221-119755221 GCF_900747795.2 Erpetoichthys calabaricus
TAACAGTGGGAGGATCAAGCTTTTAAGTACAGGGCTCCGAAGCTGTGGAATTGTCTCCCTGCTACTATAAGAGGTGCCCCTTCAGTTTTTAAATCCAGGCTAATGACTCACTACTTCAGGTTAGCATACCCTGAGTACAGCTGCCGATTAGCTGTGAATACTGCATCTCTGTGGTTAGTTATTAGTACAAAAATATAAGTAATATGATATTTATTATATTTATAAATTGTTACTAGCCCTCCCCTATTCTGTTTCAATTCTTAGTACTCGCATGTGCCACTTGGTGGCATTACTCTACTGTCAAGTTGTTTACCTGCCTATGGAAAAGTCATCTCTGATGGAGGAGCACTGGAATCATTGGGTAGAAGGGTCCTTTCATCAAATTGTGGAATGGCCAGTAGTGAGGAGGCAGCTTATTGGCTGAGGTCTCCAGAACTCTGAACAAATCTATACCCTCATACTGTATGTGATAGTTCTGTATTTAGTGAGTGAGATGATCTATTCTTGCATTTTTAGTTTTTATTATTGTATTGTATTCCTGAGGTGATGGTAGATTAGCCATCTAGCTCTGTGAAGAGGATTACTAGTGTTCTGTTTTGTGTATTGATTGTATTTACCCAAATTCTTGACATCCATTACATGTCCAATCTACCTGGAATGAGGTCTCTATCTGAATTGCCTTTTCCAAGCTTTCATCCATTTTTTTCCCTACAAGAGCCTATTTGTGGGAGGTTTTTCTTGTGTTCTTAGGGAGTGAAGGCTGGGGACTGTTAAAGTCCATTCCTTCATTCCTTGTGTGATTCTGGGCTATATAAGAAATAAATGGTTGTTATTGTTCCTGATAAAAAAAAAAAAAAAACATGGGTATATGAAGTATATGAAAGAACTGATACACTTGTTATATTGATTTGAAAATAGTGTACATGGCATAAATTAAGACTGCTTTCAAAATCTTCCTTCTTTTGTATAATGTTTTGCATGGCCTACTTACTTATTACTTACAAACAGGAGCACACATAGCACTTTTAAGATTTTGGCCTACTAAAGGTTTCAATTATTAATAAAAAAACAGTGGGAGGATAGACTTTTAGCTAGAAGGCCATTAAGGTGTAGAATGATCTGCCTGTCTTTGTAAGAGATGCTCCACAAATCTTTTTAATCCAGGCTTAAGGTTTAATATTTCAGTCTAACATATCCTGATTACTGCTATTGATTAGCTGTTCTTTTTGTTATCTTATTTGTTAGTTATTATTATTTGAAATTTTAATGTTCTCTCCATATTATTTAGCTTTCTTCTTAGAACTCTGGTTTTCTGCACAGTCCAAGCACTTTGAATTGGCCTGGTGTGACATAGGTCTGTGAATTAGTGAATTATGCAATAATCTGGTTTCATTCTTGCTTTGTCCTCTGATTTCTGTAATTGATGTAAAAAACCAAATTAAATAATACATTGATGTATGGATACTTTTTATTTTACAGTGCACTGTACAATATTTAAAGAATAAATAAACAGAATAAATAAAATCTGAACATTTCTTAAAATGTTACTTCTCACAGTACAACTGTACATCTTTAAATTTTGTAATGGACCTTCCTCCTTCTTGTGATGCAGTTTAACCCAAGCCACAGATTCTCCTATTACACACCCTGCCTAAAATAAGCTTTGCATTATTTAACTTCCCCACTGAATAGAAACTGAACTCATTAATCTGTAAAGCAAAATCTGCAGTCTGTTGATTAGACCCCATACTGATGGAACTGCTAAGATATTCTGTAATACTTTTTGGTTTGGTTGCCACAATGATAGTAAATATAACTTAGTTTCCTTTTATTAAGGCATGATGGTGAATTCTTTTAAGTTTCAATAATGAGATTTAATATATATTGTAATGAGACAAAAAACAAAGAAGGTTTGGGGGATCCACCCCATATATTATCGCCAAAAAAAACAGAATCAAATGAATAACCATAAAAGACTGAGTCAGAATGTGAATGAGTTGGTGAGTGGAGTGCTTGGGCTTTATGTTGGCGGGATTAGACTGGAAGTGAAGTTTTCAGGAGAGTGTGGTTTGGCAGTGGAAGTGGGTGGAGCTTTAGTTGGTGTTCCCTTCTGGTGGTCTGTGGAAGAGGGAGAAAAGGCGTTAGTGCAGTTCATCAACCCCCAACTCTGCATTTTACCCTCAGTTAAACCCTTAGACTACCTCCCATGTGCGGGTGTGTGACAATATATACTGTATATAGTATACTGTGTATACATATATATATATATATATATATATATATATATATATATATATATATATATATTGTGGCAGACGCCCCTTCGGTATATGTCCACGGGGAGCAGCCATGGATTTGGCAATACCTCCCCCTGGACGCTAGATGGCAGCCCCCTGGGTTGGAGCAGTGTCTTGGTTTCCTGAAGGGCTCCATGGGAATTGAAGTTGGGTGCAGCCCTGTTGAGTCCCGCAGGCACTGCCAGGGGGTGCTGCAACTGGGACTCCTTTGTTTTCGCCACACCCTGAAGTGCAGCCGGAACTCGGCAATCAACCACCTGGAGCACTTCCGGGTGGACTATAAAAGGGACCAGCAGCCACCACTCGAGTAGCCTGAGTCATGAGGAGGAGGACTTCGCTTGCCAGGAGGAGTGGTGGTGCAAAGAGGAGTGTGGTGTTTTGGTGCTTGGGACTGTGTTGTGCCTGTGGGTCACGGGGAAGACATGTCCCACAGGTGAAGAAAAATAAAAGTTTCTTGGTTTTATACGTGCCTCCGGTGTGAGTCTGTATTGGGTCAGGCACCTATATAGTCGTCTTTTGTTACAATATATATATACAGTGACACGTCAGTCATTGTCTTGCACCGAAGAGAAGACACTAGAAGAGTCCTAAGGCTTCAAGAAAACTAACTTTATTCCAATCAAAACAGGAACAGGTAGAGTATTTATTCAAATGATAGCAACCGCTTCAATACACACAGACACAGCAGACAAGCAGTAATGGGGTCAGGTGACAGGCATGTTAAGTGAGGAGGCTGCGAATATGCAGTTTCTTCGGTGTTACTGCGAACCTGCAATTGCCTCAGCGACAGACAAGCAATCCTTGACAAAACGCATCAACTGCGTTTTGGCATGAAGCACAGTTGGGGAGGGCCTCCAAGGGTCTCAAAACTCTCACTATATGTACACACACACTCACACACACACATATCCATATTACTAACTGAGAATGGTAAACCGGAAGGCACGGACGCAGGTACACGGCGATGGGACCAGGAGACATAGTGCGCAGGCACCTACAGCGCGCGTCTCATAAACCGCAAGCGAAGTCTGATTCACCGCGAACGAAGGAGTCACGGCCCAAAAATGAAAGAGCTCAACTAACGTGAATATGAAATGAAGCAACAACGCGGGAAAGTATGAAAGGCGCAGGTGCCTACAACGCGCTTCTGAACTAAACGTCCACACTACACAGCATGGTCCACGCGCTTCTAACACACCACAAGCATAAACACGAGATAGTACAGAAACCCCACAGATCCGGACTCCACAATATATGTGAATCACATTACAGTAATACAATATTAAGCACTTTACACATGGACAACTGTATGTAGCCCTCTCAAGAGAGTACAGAACCCTACACGTCCACACTACACAGCATAGTCAAACCCAACATAGTACGGAAGCTGCAGGCGCCTACAACGCGCTTTGAAAGCACCACAAGCAAAAACCCGAGATAGTACAGAAGCCCCAAAGATCCGGACTCCACAGCATATGTGAATCACAATGTACGGAGTCCCCAAATGTCCACAAAACACCGCATAGTCAAACCTGAGATAGTACGGAGGGCTCATGCGCCTATACACCGCAAGCGAAGGAGCCACGGCTCAGAAACGAAAGAGCTCAACTAACGGAAATAGGTAATTTTAACAGTGACTGCAATTATCCATATTACTAACAGTAAACAACGTATACCTAATCAACAAATCCCAAGGACAGACCATGGACAGAGTCGGTCAATATATCTCATACATAGATCTGCGCAAACTCAAAGACATTCTATACTTACATAACATGACAATTGAACTGCTATTGTCATTTACATATATTACATAGACCTACAGATGTCGTGACGGTGAACATGATACATATGTAACAATTACCAAGACAGACAATAATCTCTTTCAAATCTATTTCGGGTTACCCAAGACCAGGGGTTGCCGAGCGAAGCGAGCAGGGGGCGGAGCCCCCTAGTATGTATATATATACTGTGACTGCTGTTGTTACTCTGTTGAGACACAGCTGCCCTTCAGAAACTCCCTCTGTAGGTTTACCACACAACATGCTTCTTGCACAAGGTTTTAAAAGACCAAGCTCCAGCCAATCTAACGGCTCATTCTCCTGTCCGCTCTCCCTCAGACTGCCTCTGCTCCAGTTGCTGCTTCCGAGCCGTTGAACTCGCTTGATGGGGAGGACTTTGTGTTCTTTTGACTTAGAGATGAGAACTGAAATGCCACATTTGACAGCTGCTTCCTGTGTACTTTTCTGCTGTTGACAAACCCCTTCTGGATAAGGTCTTGTGTTTGTACCTGCCAGTTCAGAAATAAAGATTTTATTCCTTGGCAACCTGTTCCCTTTTTTAGTCTCCTGTGGAGTGGGGTGTTGCACAGGTTGATCCTGTAAACATTCCCTTTCCAGTAGGCCCAGAGGATGTGCTGGCTCCACCCACTGGCCTTCCCAGGGACCTGCTTGTGAAGATGGCTCTTACAGATGTCCCAGAGAGATTCCGCTTCTGCTTTGAATGGACAGCCACATTGCTGGGCTGGGACAGACGAAGCTGGGCTGCCATTGTTGCCCGTTTTTTGTCTAGGAATGCCCTGCAGGTTATGCAAAACATCCCTCATGAGAGACTTCTTTGTACTGCTATGGGCTTCCTAGACAAAGGGCATAAGTTTCATCTGTGGCAAATCAATCCTAATTGCCCTATCCGAGGACAGCTGCAGGCCCTGCTACACCTACTCAACAGCTGATTCCATGAAGACTCCATCAAACACATAGTGGAAAAGGTTGTTGTTCACTTAGTGTTGTCTGGGATAAGTGAAGATTCACTATACTAATTTCCTTCATAATTTTAAACACTTCAATCATGTCACCTCTTAATCTTCTTTTGCTTAATACTGTATAGGCTCAGCTCTTTTAATCTTTCCTCATAATTCAGCCCCTGTAGCCCAGGAATCAGCTTAGATGCTCTTCTCTGGATCGTTTCTAGTGCTGCTATGTCCTTTTTGTAGTCTGGAGACCAAAACTGCACTCACTACTGCATTATTAAGGTTGAACATAACCTCCTTGGACTTGTACTCCTCACATCGTGCTATATAACCTAACATTCTGTTAGCCTTCTTAATGGCTTCTGAACACTGTCTGAAAGTCGATAGCTTAGAGTCTACTATGAATCCTTTTCATAAGGTGTACAGTACTCTAGATTTTCAGACCGCCCATTGTGTATTCAAACCTAACATTTTTACTTGCTATGTGTAATACTTCACATTTTCTGACATTAAATTTCATCTGCTACAAATCTGTCCAAGCCTGTATGCTATCCAAGTCCTTCTGTAAATATATAATGGATTCCAAATTATCTCTTAATCCACCTATCTTGGTATCATCTGCAAACTTAACCAGCTTGTTACTTATATTTCTATTTAAATCATTTATATATATTAAAAATAATTGGGTGGTCTATAACACACTCCTAAAATAAGACCTCTTTCCCTAATATTTTCCAGGCAAAGCCACATGATGGGGCTGATCGTCCAACTGAAGAGGACTTGTATTTAAATTCTGTTTAGCATAAACAGCAACCCCACCTCTTTTTTCGTTCTGTCTATCCTTTCTAAAAAATCTGAATCCCTCTATGTTACACTCATACCTATCTTTGTTATTTAGTCAGGTTTCCGTTATTGCTATAATATCATAATTACGCACTGCTACCTACAGCTCCAACTCACTTACCTTATTTTTGATACTTCTAGCATTAAGGCAAGCTATTTTTAATGTGTTACTCCTTCTACATTTAAATGTTTGGTTAGAATTTACATTACTATGCATTTTTATTTCTACACTGTTGTTTATTTCTCCATGTATAGATCTAAATCTGGCCTGTCCTAAGATCCCTGCCCCCCATTCCCTAGTTTAAACAATTCTTGACTAGCCTACTCATATGCCTCCCCAATACATTGGTGCCCCTCCAGTTCTAATGTAACCCATCATGGCGGAACAGGTCCCATCTGTTCCAAAAGGAGTCCCAATGCCCTATAAAGCTATACCCTTCTACCTTGCACTAAGATTTGAGCCATGCGTTAAGCCTTCTAATCTCCTCGGTCTTACCTGGACTGGCACGTGGTACAGGCAGAACTTTACAGAAGACTACCTTGTCAGTTCTGCTCTTCAGCTTGGTACCTAACTATTTGAATTTGGATCGCAGAACTGACAGACTACCCTTATGTATGTCATTTATTCCAACATGGACAATGACAACTGGATCCACTCCTGCTCTGGTCAAGAGCCTGTCCACCCTTCCAGGGAGGTCCCCCACCTGGAAGGCAACACACTGTGCGAGACTCTCTGTCTCTGGAGTACACCTGCGCTGCATTCCCCCTAATGACTGAGTCCCCATCTATCACTACCTCTTTCTTTCTGGGAACTGGTTTTGGGGTGGCCTGTTGTAGCTCCTCATCCCTGCCTACCACCTCAGAACCATCAAAGACAATGTCCAGCTCTGCAAGGACGTGATTACGGTTTGACTCTTCTAATTCTGGGGTTGATGCCCCCAGACAGTGTGCACCCTTTACCTTATGCCTTGTGACCATGACCCACCTATTTCTACCTGTCTGGTCTGGCCACGTTGAGGGGGTGCACACTATCTCTCTAAAGGGCACCTGGGCCAGGTCCACCAATTCTCTACTACAACGCAGGCTAGCAAACTCCTCCTCTAGTTCAGCGACCCTGAGCTCGAGATGCTAGATCACCTGACATCTTCTGCAGATGTAGCCCTCATAGACAACTGGCTCTTCTAAACCATTATCTAAAAAGTCCAACATTCAACTGGATTAGTAAAACTGCCTTAACTTTTGTTTTTTTTTAATTAAATGATTTAACTTAAATTGTAACATTAAGAACTGCTACAGCTATTTTACACCTTGTTTCCTTAAGCTCCTGTACTGTTCTCCCTCTCAGCTGCCTGCTGTTTGTCCTTCTAGGAGGTGAACTTAACTTTATTAAATTTGCATTCCTCTTTTTCCTTACTTAAAAGCTCTCCATTCGCACTGATTGTATAATCCCGTATTAATGAACCCTTACGATATCGCCCGTTTAACTGTTCTACCTCTGGACCACTAAGAATTGTTCAATCTAAAATAAATAAATAAAAGTTTACTACCTTATCTGCCTGATCGGCATCTTAATGCTGGCCGCTTACCTATGTACCGCTGAGCCTTCCCCTTTATTGGTCTGAAGTCAGCCACTGCCTTTTTTTTTCTTTTCTTTTAAACTAAGGAATCGCTGTTATGACATGGTATTTGCTTACAAATGCCACTATCAGTTACTGCTGCTCTCTACCCTACCTCCTCGATGTTAGTTCAGATACAGATAACAAGAACAATACAAGTACAAGTACAAGTAACTTTTCCAAGCACACCTACAAACACCCAGCTACTTCTACTCTTTTGTGGGTGAAAAAAAGCAGAAAAAAACCCTTCTAAAGGTAAAAAAGCATTAAAAATTCCCACATGGTTACTTAGCAGCAACCAAAACCCAAGTTTTTAAGAGCAAAATGTATTTTTTATTTAACTCTCACACCACAGAAAACACCAAAAACTCTCAGCTGCCTCTAGCGTTTGCAAAGTATACGTCCGCATGCCTCAAGCCTCAGCCTCAGCAGATGATCAGGCGTCTAGCTCATGATGAGGAATGTTGCCATTCCTCATGTATGCGATTCGAGAATCCCATCTGGCTTCTACCAGCTTAAGCCCATTTGACTTACTGTTTGGCAGGCATCCGCGGTGGGTCTTGGATATTTTATGTGAGAAGTGGATGGGTGTGTAGACTAATTCTCACAGTTTAAAGTTTATAGATTGGGTCATTTCACTGCAGAAACAAATTTCTAAACTGCCCTCTATTAGCAACATGAGCAGGACACCCAAAACATAATTATGATAAGAAAATCAAACTCACTGAATTCAAAAAGGGTGATTGGGTTCTTCTTCTTATTCCATCTGACTCACATAAGTTCCTGACGAAATGGCAGGGTTCTGCTGTAGTAGAAGAGTGTATGGTTCTGGTAAATTACAAAGTTAGAATACCAGGCTGGCGAAAGCCCATACAAATTTTACATGTTAATCTTGTAAAAGAATGGCATGAATCGCAGGAGGTGTTAATGTCTGTGGCTGCAGTCTCCCAGACTGGCATTACTATTGGGGACAATTTGATGTTCACTCAGAAAATGGAGTTGCTGTCTTTGATCAGAAGAAACACTGATGTCTTTTTCTTGCTGCCTGGCCTCACTAAACTTGCGGAACATAAAATCGTAACAGAGTTTAGTGTTAAACTGCAAATGCACCATTATCAGATACTGGAGGTGAGGAAGAATGTAGTGTGCAATGAGGTCAGACAGATGCTAGAATTAGGTGTAATTTGTGAGAGTAAAAGTGATTGGAGCAGCCCGATCATATTAGTCCCAAAACCAAATGGTTTTATATCGGTTCTAAATCAATTTTATAAGCTTAAATAAGGTTTCCAAATTGGATGCTTACCCAATTGATGAATTACTGGAGAAACTGGGTCAAGCATCGTATATATCTTTATGCTTGATCTTACAAAAGGGTACTGGCAGGTACCTCTTGAAGTTTCTAGTTGCAAAAAGACAGCATTTGCCACCCCTGAAGGGTTATTCAAATTTATTAGGCCCCCATTTGGTCTGCATAGTGTGCCTCTAACTTTCCAGTGTATGATGGATTCAGTTTTGTGCCCCCATTGCAAATATTCTGGGGCATATATTGACAATATCATCATTTTCAATAATGATTGGCAGCTTGAGGCAGGCTGGGTTGACAGCTAACCCTAAGCAATGTAAATTGGGTATGTCTGAAGTGCATTATTTGGGATATTCTATGGGGAAGGGTTTGATTAAACCTCAGTTGAAGAAGGTAGATGTGGTGCTTGCAGATCCCCGTCCAGAAATGCAAAAGTAGGTTCATGCCTTCCTGGGACTTGCTGGTAATTATAGTGGATTCATCCCAGATTTTGCAGATAGAGCTGCTCCTCTAACTGATCTTACAAAAGGCCGAAAGAACTGCTGCATTGTCTGGCCCGATGATTGTGAACGGTCCTTCTCTGATTTGAAGACTGTTATGTTGTCGTACTCAGTTTTAAGGAATCCCAACTTTTCTAAGGAATTCGTCCTGCAGACAGACGCTGGTGTGTTTGGTTTGGGGGCTGTCCTGTCTCTGGTTTTCGATGGTGAGGAGCATCCCATTGCGTATTTGAGTAGAAAACTGCTTCCCAGGGAGCATAATTACTCATTCATTGAGAAAGAGTGTTTGGTGATTAAATGGGTGGTGGAAGATTTCTGTTATTACTTGTGGGGGCGTAAATTTACCTTGGTGAATGATCATGCTCCCCTACAGTGGCTCTAAAGACAGAAAGATACAAACTCCTGAATTACAAAGTGGTCCATTAGCTTACAGCCGTTTAATTCTAGACACCCTGCGGAGGAAACTCATTTCAGCCGCTTGTATTCGCGATCTCGTTCTTTCGGTCACTACCCATAGCTCATGACCATAGGTGAGGGTAGGAACATAGATCGACTGGTAAATTGAGAGCTTCGCCTTACGGCTCAGCTACTTTTTCACCATGACAGACCGATGCAGCGCCCGCATTACTGCGGATGCCGCACCGATCCGCCTGTCGATCTCACGCTCCATTCTTCCCTCACTCGTGAACAAGACCCCAAGATACTTGAACTCCTCCACTTGGGGCAGGATCTCGCTACCAACCCTGAGAGGGCACTCCACCCTTTTCCGGCTGAGGACCATGATCTCGGATTTGGAGGTGCTGATTCTCATCCCAGCCGCTTTACACTTGGCTGCGAACCTATACAGAGAGAGCTGAAGATCACGGCCTGATGAAGCAAACAGGACAACATCATCTGCAAAAAGCAGTGACTCAATCCTGAGCCCACCAAACCGGACCCCCTCAACGCCCTGGCTGCGCCTAGAAATTCTGTCCATAAAAGTTATGAACAGAATCGGTGACAAAGGGCAGCCCTGGCGGAGTCCAACTCTCACTGGAAAAGGGTTCGACTTACTGCCGGCAATGCGGACCAAGCTCTGGCACCGATCGTACAGGGACTGAACAGCCCTTATCAGGGGGGCCGGTACCCCATACTCTCGGAGTACCCCCCACAGGATTCCCCGAGGGACACGGTCGAATGCCTTTTCCAAGTCCACAAAACACATGTAGACTGGTTGGGCAAACTCCCATGCACCATCCAGGACCCTGCTAAGGGTATAGAGCTGGTCCACTGTTCCGCGACCAGGACGAAAACCACACTGTTCCTCCTGGATCCGAGGCTCGACTATCCGATGGACCCTCCTCTCCAGGACCCCCGAATAGACTTTTCCAGGGAGGCTGAGGAGTGTGATCCCTCTGTAGTTGGAACACACCCTCCGATCCCCCTTCTTAAAGAGGGGGACCACCACCCCGGTCTGCCAGTCCAGAGGCACTGTCCCTGATGTCCATGCGATATTGCAGAGGCGTGTCAGCCAAGACAGTCCTACAACATCCAGAGCCTTGAGGAACTCCGGGCGTATCTCATCCACCCCCGGGGCCCTGCCACCAAGGAGTTTTTTGACCACCTCGGTGACCTCAGTCCCAGAGATGGGGGAGCCCACCTCTGAGTCCCCAGGCTCTGCTTCCTCATTGGAAGGCATGTTAATGGGATTGAGGAGGTCTTCGAAGTACTCCCCCCACCATCCCCACAATATACAGTGTTGACACTGCACTGCTTCCCCTTCCTGAGACGCCGGATGGTGGACCAGAATCTCCTCGAAGCCGTCCGAAAGTCATTCTCCATGGCCTCCCCAAACTCCTCCCACGCCCGAGTTTTTGCCTCAGCAACCACCAAAGCCGGTGCCTATCAGCTGCCTCCAGGGTCCCACAGGACAAAAGGGTCCCGTAGGACTCCTTCTTCAGCTTGACGGCATCCTTCACCACCGGTGTCCACCAACGGGTTCGGGGATTGCCACCACGACAGGCACCGACCACCTTATGGCCACAGCTCCGGTCAGCTGCCTCAACAATAGAGGCACGGAACATGGCCCATTCGGACTCAATGTCCCACACCTCCCTCGGGATGTGGTCAAAGTTCTGCCGGAGGTGGGAGTTGAAGCTACTTCTGACAGGGGGCTCTGCCAGATGTTCCCAGCAGACCCTCACAACACGTTTGGGCCTACCACGCTTGACCGGCATCCTCCCCCACCATCGAAGCCAACTCACCACCAGGTGGTGATCAGTTGACAGCTCCGCCCCTCTCTTCACCCGAGTGTCCAAGACATGTGGCCGCAAGTCCGACGACACGACCACAAAGTCGATCATCGAACTGAGGCCTAGGGTGTCCTGGTGCCAAGTGCACATATGAACACCCCTATGCTTGAACATGGTGTTCGTTATGGACAATCCGTGACGAGCACAGAAGTCCAATAACAAAACACCACTTGGGTTCAGATCGGGGGGGCCATTCCTCCCAATCACGCCCTTCCAGGTCTCACTGTCATTGCTCACATGAGCATTGAAGTCTCCCAGCAGAATGAGGGAGTCCCCAGAAGGTATGCCCTCTAGCACCCCCTCTAGGGACTCCAAAAAGGGTGGATACTCCGAACTGCTGTTCGGTGCATACGCACAAACAACAGTTAGGACCCGTCCCCCCACCCGAAGGCGAAGGGAGGCTACCCTCTTGTCTACTGGGGTAAACCCCAATGTACAGGCTCCAAGTTGGGGGGCAATAAGTATACCCACACCTGCTCGGCGCCTCTCACCAGGGCAACTCCAGAGTGGTACAGAGTCCAGCCACTCTCAAGGAGATTGGTTCCAGAGTCCAAGCTGTGCGTCGAGGTGAGTCCGACTATATCTAGCCGGAACCTCTCAACTTCGCGCACTAGCTCAGGCTCCTTCCCCTTCAGAGAGGTGACATTTCACGTCCCAAGAGCCAGCTTCTGTAGCCGAGGATCGGACCGCCAAGGTCCCCGCCTTCGGCCACCACCCAACTCACACTGCACCCGACCTCCTTGGCCCCTCCCATAGGTGGTGAGCCCATGGGAAGGGGGACCCACGTTGCCTCTTCGGGCTGTGCCCGGCCAAGAAGCTCAGTCATCCGGGAGGGGCTCAGAGTAGAGCCGCTGCTCCTCCGCATCGAGAGGAGTCAGATGAGGTGGCTCGGGCATCTGATCAGGATGCCTCCTGGACGCCTCCCTGGTGAGGTGTTCCGGGCACGTCTAACCGGGAGGAGGCCCTGGGGAAGACCCAGGACACGCTGGAGGGACTATGTCTCTCGACTGGCCTGGGAACGCCTTGGGATTCTCCCGGAAGAGCTAGAAGAAGTGGCTGGGGAGAGGGAAGTCTGGGCATCTCTGCTCAAGCTGCTGCCCCCGCGACCCGACCTCGGATAAGTGGGAGACAATGGATGGATGGATGGATGGATGGATGGACGTTTAATTCTATTGTCCGTCATTGTCCTGGCTCTGCACACATCAATGCTGAGGTCCTCTCTCAGCTAGCCGAACCCAGTTTGGAATGTCGCTTAGTTCACAGAGGTGTGAATAAAACTGAGGGATGGGGTGTGACCACTGTCACCACTCTGTTGAAACACAGCTGCTCTTCAGAAACTCCCCCTTAAACAGTATTTCAATGAGAAACAATCTCTGGACGGTGCGCCAGCTCATCACTATCACTGAGCCACCGTGTCCCCATTTTTAATATATGCTTTAATTCAGAAGCACGTAGTGATTCACACACATAGAGCACATAGAAGAACACATACAAAACAAAGCATTTAACGCGCTACTTTAGTTACGATGGGATTTGGGAAAGTAGTACATTAAACGATTGTAAGATTATGTTTATGACGTTCTACTTTAATGACAAAATAAACCACGTGATTAAAGTGGAAATTTCGAGATTAAAGTTGACATTTCAAGCTTTTTTTCCCACTGTATCCCAATTTTTTTCTTTTCTCTGTACCCTAATAAGCTTCCATATGATATTCAGACATTGGGCTACAACACTTTGATATCTGACCACTTCTTTTTTTTCAGGCACTGTGCGACTTTGTGAACTTGAACTTTCGAGTTTCTCCGCCACTCTGTCACTCGATCAACTTCCTTTTGTTGTTTATATCACTGCTTAAACCAACAAATACAGTAATCCCTCCTCCATCGCGGGGGTTGCGTTCCAGAACCCTCCGCGAAAGGTGAAAATCCGCGAAGTAGAAACCATATGTTTATATTGTTATTTTTATATTGTCATGCTTGGGTCACAGATTTGCACAGAAACACAGGAAGTTGTAGAGAGACAGGAACTTTATTCAAACACTGCAAACAAACATTTGTCTCTTTTTCAAAAGTTTAAGCTGTGCTCCATGACAAGATAGAGATGACAGTTCCGTCTCACAATTAAAAGAATGCAAACATATCTTCCTCTTCAAAGGAGTGCGCGTCAGGAGCAGATAATGTCAGAGAGAGAGAGAAAAGCAAACAAATCAATAGGGCTGTTTGGCTTTTAAGTATGCGAAGCACCGTGGCACAAAGCTGTTGAAGGCGGCAGCTCACACCCCCTCCGTCAGGAGCAGAGAAAGAGAGAGACAGATAAAAACAAACAATCAAAAATCAATACGTGCCCTTCGTGCTTTTAAGTATGCGAAGCACCGTGCAGCATGTCGCTTCACGAAGCAGCTGCACAGAAGCTGCACAGAAGGGAGCAACGTGAAGATAATCTTTCAGCATTTTTAGACGAGCGTCTGTATCGTCTAGGTGTGCGAACAGCCCCTCTGCTCAATCCCCCTACGTCAGGATCAGAGAATGTCAGCGCAAGAGAGAGAGAGAGAAAAGTAAGTTGGGTAGCTTCTCAGCCATCTGCCAATAGCGTCCCTTGTATGAAATCAACTGGGCAAACCAACTGAGGAAGCATGTACCAGAAATTAAAAGACCCATTGTCCGCAGAAATCCACAAACCAGCAAAAAATCCGTGATATATATTTAAATATGCTTACATATAATATCCACGATAGAGTGAAGCCGCGAAAGGCGAAGTGCGATATAGCAAGGGATTACTGTAGTATGTTTTTCCTTGCCTCCACTTCCACTGAAATTTCGCTGAAATCCTTCTATTTTCCCTCGTGCATTTGCCATTGTCTTTTCACAATAGGCTGATCTTAAGGGCTATTTATATTGATTTGCATATTCAAAGAGGTGTAATTCTGGGAGGAGACGGGGTTGGACAGCAGGCACATGCACGAGCATTACATTTCACGCCGACCGGGATTTATGTAGCGGAAGAACATAGAAGTTGGCGTACGCACAGATTTATTCATATGGATTTTTTTTTGTGTGTATGCACATTTCCGCTTTTGTCCGTATGCCATGTTTTAGTGTGAATTCTACGCACGCCGTTATGCATGAGGCCCCAGGTGATCCTGGCCGTAAATGTCACAGGTTAACTGGAGAACACAGACTCAGGGTTCCAGTGAGATACCATGACCTGTGAGGGGTGCAGGGAGTGATGCTAAGGTCTTGGTGTCCCTTGTTATGTGATAACTAATAAAAATGGTATCAGCTTTCCTTTAAGCAGAGGTAAGTATTTTGGTTGTTACCTGATTGAATTTAAGCTCAGGGAAAGCTAACAGAACACCCCCCCCCCCCCCCCAACCATAATCAGCTACAGCCGCAATGACTAATGAAAATATAAGTGGCTTATTAAGTTAACATTGTAGTTTATGTGCAGGGGTGAACTTTGAGTAGTGATATAATTTGTCTTAGTACATTATTAGATTATTCCTGCACAACTGTTATTCTGTCTTCCACTTAACTGCAAAGTATATTATTAATGTTTTCTGTGAGCTGTACTTTAAATTAGTCCCTTACATGATTCAGGAGAAAGCATTAAAATGTAACAGAATTGAACCATGTCCAGAGCATTTTTTCAGTAGAACACTGATTCTCAGATTTGTAATCAGCCAATTCTGATAGTGTTCCTCACACCATAACCCTCTGCTACCTGTGTGTGAGCCAATTCTGCACCTGTCTATAAACAACACCCTGAACTCACACTTCTTTTGGTTTGATGCCCAACCTCTCATGTGGCACATTATCAAATGCTTTCTGAAAGTCAAGATAAATAATGCCATATGCTCCACTTTGATCATATATGTTTGTTGTTTCCTCATAGAATTCCAGCATGTTGGTAAAACATGACCTCCCACTTCGGAACCCATGCTGACTGTTCAGTAAAACTCCTGTTCCTGCCATGTGTTTCTCAGTCTTTCCCTGAATAATTCCTTCCTTTAATTTACCAACAATGTATGTAAAGCTTACTGGCCTATAGTTGCTTAGATCAGCATGGACACCCTTTATATAACATGATAATATTTGCCATTTTCCAGTATTTCCCCAGTGCACAGTGACTTCCTAAAAATATGTGTCATGTTTATATATGTACTCAATAACCTCCTTAAGAACTTGAGAATAAATATAATCTGTTCCTGGTGAAAAGGTACCTTATTTCAAGGATAGCACTGCCTACCCCTAATGGGGAGGGCAAAATAAAAGGCATCCTAAACATTTTGTCCCACCTGTACTCAGCCTGGCAACCACACCTGCTGAGTCACCCTACTACAGGCTGTTGAAAAACTTTAAAATCTCTCAATTCACTTCTTGAAATGTCCACACACTCAAGGATTCCACCACCGCCAATTGACCACCTTAGACAACTGCCCTTGCAGCCCCAGAGCCCCAATGTTATAAGGTGGACATCTTCACCCTCACTAATGAAGGATTCTTCACTGAAACCACAGTCAGATATACATTCTTCTGGATCCATGGTATTGTCCTTTTTATCAAGAATGAACTCCTCGCCAAAATGCTGGAGTCCCCTGTAAGCATCAGGTCGCTCTTAATGACCTTGCAATGTTCCATTGCCACAAGGCTCCCATATGACAAACATTAGCGCTCATGCTCCCAAGCTGGATTATGCAGAGGAAGAAAAGGATGACTTCAATGTTTCCTTTGACAAAGTAGTCTGTAACGTTCCTGCCTCAAACAAGATCGCTTTACTTGAAGACTTTAACACATGAGTTGGAAGGAGCTCAGTCATCTGGAATGATGTGATTGGGAAATACATAACCAGACTCATGAATGCTAATGGACTCTGTCTCTTGTCCTTCTGCATGGAGCACCATTTGTCCATTACCAACTCAATGTTTCATCTCCCTGACAAATTTAAGATGACATGGATGCATCCTCCATCCAAGAAGTGGCACTTTATGAACTATAGCTTTGTCCATTGGCATGATCTCCAGGATGTACTGATCGCACAAGTAATGTAAAAAGAATGCTGGACAGATCATAGACTTGTCCAAGACAACCCCAAAGCTACACCCCAACATTACATCCCTTGCACCCATCAAAACCTAAGATGCATTGACAACTCATCTTTGCACTCAGCCTGAACACATCCCAATCACAACCAAGGATGATGGCATCGTGACTACCAATTCTGATGTTGAATAGTTATGGGTCTCACTGCTCACAGCCCTCCATTCCTCCTCCAAGAAAGCCCTTGCATTCTCCAAGAGGAAGAATTCAGACTGGTTTGATGAGGCCACAGATGAGATTCTCCCCATCCTACAGGCCTAGATTGTAGTATCTCAAGCTCACCTTGCAACTCTGTCAGTTTCCATCCTGCAGAGGTGGAAAAAATGAGATCAAGTACACAATACAGGCTTCACGATATCCAGAATGACTGGTGGATCAAGGCCACTAATATCCAACACTGCTCTGATGAGAACAAGACCTATGAGTGCTACAATGTCATCAAATGAATTTAAGGTCCTTCTCCACGCAACATAGCTCCAGTTTGGTCTACAGATGGCACAACACTCCTCATAAACAAGTAGCAGATCTTGCATGGACAGTGCAGTTTTGGGAATTTTTCAACCAAATGAACCTAGTGGATCCTTCAGTCCTCAAGGAGATCTTCACGTTCCCCTAGATCCATGAACTAGATGAGTGTTCAACTCTTCAGAAAGTCCAAACTGTCATCCAAGCTCTGAAGAACAAGAAGAACCTTTTTTGCCATCTACCAGAAGGAGAACTGATCTGACTATAGCAACAGCTGTGGTATTTCACTGCTGGATGTTGCCGGGAAAGTCCTTATCCATGTCATGGTTCACTGCCTGCACCATCATATTGCAGACAGAGTACTTCCAGAGTTTGACCCAATTACAGAATGATCATTATGATCTTTATCACCTGCCAACTCCTGGAGGAGGCTCAGAAACACCAGTGAGACATCAGCCTTACCTTCATCAGCTTATGGAAAGCATACAACACCATCAACCATGAAATGCTTTGGGAAGGGTTCTTGTTGGTAGGAAAGCATCTGCTCCCTTTGAAATCACTGTTGGTGTTAAGCAAGGCTGCGTCCTAGCTCTTCAACATTTACCTTCTCTGCAGAAATATACTCAATGCCACTGATGGAGTTTGGATCCAGTACCAACTGGATGACAATATTTTCAACCTCCAAAGATTGTCAGCCCACTTGAAAACCTCCTCAGCAACCATCTATAAACTCAATTATGATGGGGTAGCACTTCATCTAGAAATCCTTCAGAGGACTGTTGACTTGGTGTACTCCTGGATTGGCCAGGAAATTAGTATCTTCAAGATGCTGATCCTTCAGATTGCCTTCCAGCACACAGATCCTCCAACAAACATCAATACTGGCATCATGACACTTGGGATCAGGCAATCTTTCCTTTAACTCGGAAGCATAATCCCTAGTGATGTGGCTAATGAGATCCCAAAATGCATGTCAAGCCTTCTCTGCATTAATCTGCCTTCACAAGCATTTCTTCTCTAACCAGTACCTCTAAATGGTAACCAAGAACATGATCTATCATGCGGTGTATATATCAACATAAAGCCTGTCCAGCATGTGATGCCTAGAATCCCTAATGCAAGCAAATCCACATCCTAGAAGTGTTTCACATCACTGCCTCCAGAAGATCTTAGGCATCACTTGGGAGGGTAGGATCCCACACACTAAAATTCTGGAATGTTGCTCATCAACCAGCATTGAGGCCATGATGCTCAGCCATGTCTTCCACTGGACCATGCACATTATCTGCATGGATGAGTCTTGGCTTCCCAGGATGGTATGGTAATCTTGTTGAAGGATTCCGACTTCGGGGTGGCCCCATGGTGGCCCAAAGAAATACTGGAAGGACCACTTTAGGCATTCTCTCAAGGCCTATCCCATAGGCAGTTCGAGATACTTGCTGGGGATCACGCTCTTTGGAGACACATTGGATTGAAGGAGTCCATCACTTTGAACAACAACAGACCCATCAAATAGAGGAGAAGAGAGTGGCAGGACATCTCTATCAATGCCAACCTACTAGGCCTGGGGAACAATTGTGTCCCCAGGATGCCTTTCCTGAATTTAACTGTTCTTCCACCAATATATACACAGGAGGGAGAGTGTCAGAGATGGACAAATGAATGTACAGCATCATCATTGGATTCTCAGAGAGCCATGAAATGTGCTCGAGCCGGTAATTTAAAGAATAAAATGGACACCAAACTGGGCAAAAGAAACCACTGCTTTTTGAAGATTATTCTTGTTAAAGATAAACAACAATTTTGAAATTTTTATATTACTATTTAATATCATTATTTCCCTTATAAAATCCATCTTCAGAAAAGTACAGTATAATATACCTGTGTAGATTTTCAGTTAGATTTTTTATATTGTGTATTCAAGTGATATGGTTGTGAGCTGTTAACTTAATTTTCTGTTCTTTATTCCTCTCTCTGGAATAGGGGTGCCTCATGTACTGCTGCCCAGTATTCCAATAGGTGAGGCACAGTGTAAGTCATATGCACACTCACTAGTACCAAACTTCTTGTCATCACTATGTACTGATCAAAGGCATAATTGCATTTACATGATTAATTATTCTGTAGTGTTGCTTAACACTAGAATCCATGAAGCTTACAAAAAAACTTGTAATCCTGGGCCACCTTAAATTCCTTCGCACCTGTCCATCAGCGTCTTTTGTTTTGTTAATGTGTCAATCAGCACAAGCAGCAAACAGCCTGCTATCCCATCCCCCCCACCGCCGCAGCTCAACTCGGGCAAAATGTTCTCCCAGCTCAAGTCTTGTTTATTTGAGTGTGAGGTGCCTGGAGTTGTATAGGGTAAATAATACATTGTTATTTGGAACACATGCATTTCATGTGTGTTCCTTGTCTACAATGATCTGTGTAAATGTAGGATGATGGGAAATGTGAGAAATGCATGAAATGTCGAACACATGGCTAAAACACTAATGTTCTAAAAGTTATAGTATTAATGACAAAATTTTGACATGAAGTATATAATGTTTGAAGACTGACATCTAAATATCAACTAAACACTTTCACAAAAGGTACACGTGTAACAAAACAAGTGCGCTTTTATTCAAGAATATAACTGAAGAAAAAGAAATCGGGTTAGGATTCAATACATACATGACCGCTTGGGTGGTGCAGAGGTAAGAACTCATAATCAAGAGGTTTTGAGTAGTGAGCTGCTCTTATTGTTACTATTATACAATAAATGGCACTAAAGCTGCTTATTTGTATGATGGAATGACAACTAATTCTGCTTGCAACTCATCCTCCAGGCTTATGTAACTCGTCAGCACCATTACGATAGTGATATAAACAACAACAATACATTTAAACCACCACTGATTCATAATTATGTGGAACTGGGAATACATAAGAAAGTTTAGAAAATGTTCCTACAGTAGGCTAGAGTATTATTGAAATGTGAAACATTCCAGTACAAAAGAATAGTATAGCATAGTATTTACTTTATTGTCGGATAACAGGTTACACACAACTGGTCTTTAAATGTAATTCAATATCTTTTCAGTATAAGATATAAGTGGTAGTTTTATGTCCCCTTTCAAAGCACGTGGGACAGCACAAAGCTTTGAAACAGTCAGAAAGTTCATGTGCTTCAGTGACATCTAAAGCATCAAAGAAGACTCATTACTTCAGTTTAGCATACCCGGACTAGAGCTGTGCATACTGCAGCTCTGTTGTTAACCATTAGCACTAAAACATAAGTAATATGATAGTTATAATTTGTTACTAACCCTCACCTATTCTGTTTCTCTTCTTGGAACTCACATATGGCACTTGGTGCCACTGCCCTAATGCCAAGTTGTTTGCCTGTCTAAGGAAAAGTCATCTCTGATAGAGGAGCACTGTAATCATTGGGTAGAAGGGTCCTTTCTTCAGATTGGCCAGCCCAGCACTGACTCAGCTGTGGAATGGCCAGAAGGTGGGAGGCATTTTGATGGTTGAGGTCTCCAGGACTCTGAACAAATCGGAATTCTATTATGTGATACTGTATATTCTACTCTTGCATTTTGCTCTGTACTTGTACTATTACTGTTATACTATTGTATTGTATTGAGAATAACTTGTGTTCTGTTCTGTGTATTGTATTGTATTGCATTATTTTTTGATACCCACTGCACACCCAACCTACCTGGAAAGTGGTCTCTCTCTAAATTGCCTTTCCTGAGATTTCTTCCATTTTTTCCCTACAAGGGTTTTTTTGGCGAAGTGTTTTCCAGTCTTCTTAAAGAGTTAAGGTTAGCAGGCTATCAAAAAACAGTTCCTGTTAAAAGCCATTGCAGCACTCCTTGTGCGCTTTTGCACTATACAAAAATAAATTGTATTGTACTGTATTATATTATATTGTATCAGTCACGTGGTTGTAAATCTTTGATGCAAACTTAGATACACCGTTTCGAAACAGTGTGTTTCAATAAATTGATACAAGCTTTCTAAGTCTCAGCATGAAAGTCCCATCCCTATTATTTAGTCCATGCCACCACTCAAACATCTCACCCTCAAACATCTCACGGGCATCTTCCAGTTTATATCAAAGGAATTTTCCAAAGTCATCTCTAACCATGGGCCACTTGAGTTGGACAGTCACCTGTTAGCACAATTTTGCTTTCATTACACAAATTCATTTTACGAAACACATTTACATCAGAAAAACTAAGATTCAAATCCATTTCAAAGTCCCAGATGGTCTACAATAAACCATTGTATGTATAGATGTGAGAGAGAGAGCAGCAGCCACATCAAGCCAACAGAAGTAGAGAAGGAAGGAGAGGAATTGAAGCAAATGTTGTTACTATCCACAAGAAATGTAGATGGTGTGATTTGTGGTGATAGTTTATCATGTATTAAAGTTGTTAGTGTAGGGATATGTTAGCATGCATCTGCAAAGGAAAAATGGTTAACAGTTATATTTCATGGAGAAAAGAAAAGAAGGTTGAACATATAATATTTCACTTGTATAGCCTTTGTCAGGTGTGCAACTAAATAGAAAAGAGCCGGTAACATACACAACCTCTAGTAAAATTCAGTATTAAACAAAAAGCCTACTGCTAGTGTAAAAATCGTACTTACTGCATTTCTTTTAGGAAGCGTCAAGGCATATGCATAGGTGAAACAGAGAGACAGGTAGTAGACCATTTCAGGGAGCACATCTGAGCAATTAAAATCAAAGACCTTACAAAGCCTATTGCAGCACATTTCACATCCCTTGATCATAATCAAACAGATCTCTCTGTTTACATTCTTTCATGGGGTCTCAAAAACAATTCTTAAAGAAAAAAGGAAGGCACAAGTCATTCTCAGCCTGGGATCACATATCTGTCCAGATCTTTATGACGGACTAACGCCCTGGCTTTGTTACCTCCTTACCTTCTTATATACTGTATCTTTCCTTCTCATTTGCGCACTTGATGAAGGCTATATATAGCTGCATTTATCCAAAATTACCAAAGTTCTGCAGTTTTTAGTTTGATTCATAGGATGATTCAAGCACCAGTGTGGCATGTATTCAAATAATTCCACAGACTAAATATCATATAACAGACAAATGTTATCTGAGCATTTCAAAAGCCAGTTTGGGTGAAAAATGCCATCTTCTGGACCACTTGACTATTTGGGGGTGACTGGTGAGAACCACTGCTCTAATGTAACAAACTGTACCCTGCAATGTGCCTCTGCTCCATTTTTCAGCCACTACCCACCAAATATAACATCATGCTGCTTCTGGGGTAGACAATTTGTGTATTAAAACAGATTGCATTAAACTGTACAGAATCTCTGTTTAGAATGCATGTTCCAAAATACACTCAAAAATGATGTAATTTTGCTTAAGCTAGTGTCGCAGGTGGCTGGGGGGGCAACCTGGCCGGGATGCCCCGGAGGACCGGAGGAGGGCTTGCGCCTCCCCCAGACCACATGGGGGCGACTGCCCTGGTGGCTATGGGAACTACGGGTACAGAGCTTTGAAGCTCAACCCTGTAGGGGCCCATGGTCACTGCCAGAGGGCGCCCCAATGCCTTGGGAGCCCTGGACCTCAGCACTTCCGCCACAACCAGAAGTGCTGGGGGGGAAGAGGATTGGGGACACCTGGAGTGCTTCCGGGTGCAGAGCTGGTACTTCCTCCACACTGGGGAGTGCCGGCGGAAGCTCATCGGAAGACACCTGGAGCACATCCGGGTGTGGATAAAAGGGGCCGCCTCCCTCCATTCAGGGGCTGGAGTCGGGAGAGAAGAGAGGACAAGGTCTGGGAGGAGAAACAAGGAGGCGGCCTGAAGAAGTGAGGCATTTGTGTTGTTGGCCAGGACTTTGGGGACTTTAGGGGTTTGGTGTGCACTTTTGTAAATGGAAGGATGTACAATAAACGTGTGTTGGGTGACTTTAACGTGTCTGCCTGTCTGTGTCCGGGTCATCTTCCACACTTGTTCATGTTACTGGGCTCCCAAATAGTGAAGTGGATACAAATACATTAAAAAAACAAACGGTTTGCATCTTTTGAGTCAGTGGTATGTCAATACAGACCACACTAAAAGTTAAGGCAGCTCATTAAATAACTAGTGTTGTAGGCCTGCAGCTGATGATTGTAGACAAACATGGACTCTGCATCAAAGATTTATTGATACAATCTGGAAAAATCTACCCTGCTGCCTCAGTACCATTTTTATTGACTTTCTAAGAATTATCCAACTCATTGGAAAAGTGTATTTTGAAGGACAAATGCCATACATTACAGATCCTCATAATACACCATATTAGGTTAATGAAACACAGGATATATAAGCTTGTGGTAATGTGCCTCACTGGCATTACCAGCAATTAAATAAAATTAGTTTAGTGTCCTCTGCAGTGTTAAGAGAGAAGCATTTTGGGAAAAAATGACAAAAAAAGTATAAAGAAAGGCATCTTGCCTTTCTCTTTTCTTTAAGATAATGCAGAGAGACATCTTTGCTGATGATATGAGCGCCTTTTGGGGAGTGTCGTGACGGGTCTCGTGTGGAGTGGAAAGGTGGCCCTACCATTGACCGGCCGGGATGGCATTGTCTGTCTTCCATTCGTGCATGTGCCTCCCGCGACCTCATAACACCAGGGGCATCATGCATAATGCTGTGCGTAGAATTTGCACTATAACATGACATAAGCACAAAAGCGGAAATGTGCTTACGCACAAAACAATCCAGATGCATAAATCTGTGTGAACACCAACTACCACATGCTTCCGCTCCATAAATCCCGGTCAGTGTGAAAAGTAACGCACGTGCACGCACCTGCTGTCCCGCCCCAACTCCTCCCAGAATTACGCCTCTTTGAATATGCAAATCAATATAAATAGCCCTTAAGATCAGCCTTTTGTGAAAAGACAATGGCAAATGCACAAGGGAAAATAGAAGGATTTCAGCGAATACCAAGTGGAGGCAAAGAAAAACATACTATTTGTTGGTTTAAACAGTGGTATAAACAACAAAAGGAAGATGATCGAGTGACATAGTGTTTCGGAGAAACTCGAAAGCTCAAGTTCACAAAGTCGGACAGTACCTGAAATAAAAAAGAAGTTGTCACATATCAAAGTCATCGTGAAAAGGCGAGTCGTAGCCCACCATCTGAGTGTCATATGAAGGCTTATTAGGGTACAGAGTAAGGAAAAAAAAATAGGCACACAGTGGGAAAAAAGCACGAAATGTCAACTTTAATCTCGAAATTTCCACTTTAATTACATAGTTTATTTTGTCATTAAAGTAGAACATCATAAACTTCATCTTAAAATTGTTTAATTTACTAGCTTCTTAAATTCCCATCGTAACTAAAGTAGCACGTTAAATGCTTTGTTTTGTATTTGATCTTCTATGTGCTCTTTGTGTGTAAATCACTACGGGCTTCCAGGCTTTCTCTTCCTCCGACTGGACACAGAATCCATTACATTCGTGATATTACAGCTTTCTGAATAATTAAAATACTGAGATGTATATGTGACATCATTTTCATGATGATAGGAAATAAAGCATGTCATTAAACATGGGCACACGGTGGCGCAGTGATTGTTCATGTCTCACGCAAGATGCTTGCTGCGCCATGTGTGACCTTTGATGAAATACTTTATTGTAGCAGTACTATCTCTTTCAAACATACTTTTCTTTCTCCAAATACCCAATTGCCACACAATCAGCTCTATAATAGATGTTAAGCCATTTGTAAGCTTAGCACGCTGATTCTTCAAAACTTTTAAGGAACATTGAAATATGTTCGTAGTACATGTTAAATTATTCTATCCATCTATCCTTCCTGTGTCACGCCAGCCCCAGCAAGAATACAGCGCGAGGCAGGAACAATCCGTGAACGGAGCGCCAGCGTCTCTCTGGCTCTGCGGCACCGTGTCCTCACATGTTTAATTATTAACAAAATAGATTATTTAAATTAAGTTAAAGTTTTATTTTTATAATATAATAAACATATTTTGCTGCATTTCATCTTAAAAATGATATAGTCATCATATGTAAATACGCGCTTTATAAAGTGGCTTAGGTTGTGCAATATTATAACTATCGCAAGTTTACAGTGAGGTGATTGTACTTTTAAGTACAAAGCATTCTACTAGGAGTACTTGATGGACTGATTGAGTGCATTTAGAGCTCTTGGGATGAAACTGTTTCTGAACCGCGAGGTCAGTACAGGAAAGGCTCTGAAGCGTTTGCCATGTGAGAGTAGTTCAATAGACAGCATGGCTGAGGGAGCGTGTGCTAGATGCTGTATACCGATAATTCTCTTTCTGATCAGCTGCTGTACAGCTGTGATTCCCCACTCAGATACAGTGATATAAATACTCCAAGTGGTGCAGTGAGAGTAATATGGAAAAAGATGATCCGCTGTGGCAACCCCTAACGGGAGCAGCTAAAAGAAGAAGAAGAAGAAGAAGAAGAAGAAGAAGAAGAAGAAGAATAAGGTGGTGCAGTGAGAGTAACAACACTAAAGCAGCTATTGTATTTAGAATAGTTTGACCATTCTGTGGACCATTATATTGTTACAGGTTAACTATAATCAGATGCATTAAACTAATAAACAATATGCAGTTAATTTCAGTGTATTTATAAAGCCGCGTCAGGGATGTGGATCTAAAAAAAGAAAGGGTAACCACACAGGAACAGTAGCTCTGCTTTGACGCTGGGTGCCGCCAGTCTGCAAAACCGAGCACAGAACTTGCGTACGACAGGGTATGAGCTACTGTGGAAATGTGCGTGGCTTTACGCCAAGTTTAGGTTTTATACATCGTGATTTGAACGTAGAAACATTCTTATGCAACATTTTTGTGCATACGCACTGTTTATACATGAGGCCCCAGAAGAGTGAGAAAGTGCGAAGCGCCTTAGTATTTGTTTGCTTCATTTAGAAAAGGGATCCTATATGGGCAGTTGTCTGGGAAGTAGCTCAGGGAAGAAAAGGAAAAAAAAAGGCTTACTTTCACTTTTGGGAGAAGTGCAGTTCGCTATGCGCTCGCACACCGGCTACTCGAACTTTTATACTAATTGTGCGGGGCAGGAGATGCCAGTTTTCGTAGACGCATTCACGTCATCGTGTGCCTGCGGAGGGATGACGTAGAACAGTTTAATTGGTCGGCACAAAGGCACCGAATACAAAAGGGAATTACGACCTCTAGAGGGGGCCTTCTGGCTAGATCTTGCTAACAGAAAGGTGCTTGGTAGAACTCTGTCTTGAATTTACCATGCACTACGGCTTGTGCATTGATTATTGTAAATATTTTTTTCTTGTATATATGTTTTGATAAATATCTCTGGATTAACTTTGGTTGAGGTATTTATTGGATTGTGGTTAATGGTGCACTGTTTATTTTTGCATATACACTTTTTCTCTTTTTCTGTATTTTGAATATTTTTGTTTTTGGTGAATCCTGTACTATACACTGTTTGAAGGAGCAGCTTCCTGACTTGGAGCACTGTGGAGGAAGACAGCTTCATATTGGCTTTTGTGTATATATGGGTTTCACTAGTTTGTGTGCACTGTGGTGGGTTGGCACCCTGCCAGGGATTGGTTCCTGCCTTGTGCCCTGTGTTGGCTGGGATTGGCTCCAGCAGACCCCCGTGACCCTGTGTTCGGATTCAGCGGGTTGGAAAATGGATGGATGGATAGTTTGTGTGCATTATTCTTTTTCATTTGGGACTTTCAGTCAGCACTATAAATACTGTATATAGTCACCATTTTTGGGCTCCATTTAATTACTGTTTTTGTGTGTCCTTTGCGGTATTGGACTGTGTATTGATATATAAATTCCGCAGGACATTATTTTTGTTTTTCTTTAAGTGCACCTGTAAATAGAGCCTCACTTTATTTTTCAAAAAACCCAACCCTTTTTGTGTCCGTGTCTCCCTGTCTTATACCATCATCCTGGTCATGCTTGGTCCCACATACTAGACACCTAGAGTGTAGGCTGGTGACCCCAATTCCCATACACGGGGTGTCACAAAGCTGTGAATTTTTTGTTGTATCCCTAGACAAGTAGATATTATTCAATAACAGCATAAACATGTTTCAATATTCCTAATATACTATTTCTCCTTTATATGAAACAGAGTATATTCAAATCTCTGCTGCTGCTACAATTGTTGATTTTAACTATCAGGTAGCAACTGTGCTTTGATTTTTTCAGTCAGTCAGTCCAATCTGCTATATCCTAACACAGGGTCAAGGGGGTCTTCTGGGGCCAATCCCAGCCAGCACAGGGTGCAAGGCAGGAACAAACCCCTGGGCAGGGTGCCAGCCCACCGCAGGGCACACACACACACACCCACACACCAGGCACACACTAGGGACAATTTAGGATCACCAATGCACCTAACCTGCATGTCTTTGGACTGTGGGAGGAAACCGGAGCACCTGGAGCAACACCACGCAGACACAGGGAGAACATGAAAACTCCATGCAGGGAGGACCCAGGAAGCGAACCCAGGTCTCCTTATTGCGACGCAGCAGCGCTACCACAGCGCCACCGTGCTGCCCATCTTTTGATTTTGTGATATTGTGAAATTAATCTTGTAGTTGCCCCTAGTGTCCAATGTCAGTTTTTTCCAGGCATTTGATCTATGTATTTACAGTATTATTGGTTTTTTATGTTTGTATCTTAAATAATTGTTTTCATCCATTTATCCATTTTAAAGACTGCTTAATCTGGTTCAGAGTCTTAGATGATCCCAGCAACACTAGCAGCAATGTAACAAAGGTTTATCATAGGGTAATCCAAGATGATTATTTGCTCCTTTCTATTATTTTAATAATAATAATAAATTTTATTTATTTGTAGATGCTTTTCTAAACACTCAAGGACACCGAACAATAGATAAAGCACACATTATAAACAAAACTAAAATAAAAAAATTAAAATCAGACAGAGCAATTGTAATCAAAGAGAAAAAGCAGTCTTAAACAAATGAGTTTTAAGTTAAGATTTGAAAAGTGAAAATGATTCAATATTTCTAAGCTCAGATGGTAGTAAGTTCCAGAGCAACTGGGGACAGTCAAGTGCATGAAGGAACAGGATCTAAGGGTACAGGAGAGAATGGCAACATGGACAAGGTTGTGGATAGCTTTAAAAGTTAACAGAAGAATTTTGAATTGAATGCGGAATATAACTGGAAGTCAGTGAAGCTGCTGCAAAACGGGAGTGATATGGTGAATAGAGGGGGTTCTAGTAATGATGCGGGTAGCTGAATTCTGGACCAGTTGAAACTTATAAAGAGATTTGTGAGAAAGACCAAAGAAAAGGGAATTACATTAATCAGGACAAAAAGTGACAAAGCTATGAACAAGGATAGCAGTGGTGTGGGGAGTGGGGGTGGGATGGGGTAGGGCAAATATGATTAATGTTACGCAAGTGGGAATATGCAGATCCGGAGATGTTATTGATGTGGGACTGAAAGGATAAAGTACTATCAAGAATGACACCCAGACTTTTAACCTGTGGGGAAGGGGAGACAGAGGAATTATCAATAACAAAGGAAAAATTATCAGTTTTGAATAATGTTGATCTTGTACCAATGAGGAGAACCTCAGTTTTGTCACTTTTTAATTTAAGAAAATTTAAAGAAAAACAAGGATTTGATTTCTGCTATGCAATCAATAAGTGAGGAGGGTGGAAAGGAAACAGTAGGTTTGCTAGTGAGATAGAGCTGGGTGTCATCAGCATAACAGTGAGTATGTCAGCTTTCTTCTGCTTAATATTATCATTGGTGTACAAAACTGACTACATAATTTACAGAAATGTATACAGTGCTTGTACTTTTCCTCATTTTCTGAAGCAACTGTTGATTTTCACACTTTGAATCTATTAACTCTGCTCATTAATCAAAAGGTGCATTTTCATACTGACTTGTGTTTTGCTGAGGGTCCATGAGAACTAGAGCCTCTCTCAGTATAAATGAGTGAAAGTCAGAAAAATGTCTTGTGCAAGACACCTTTTGTAGCACATTATCATCCTTATACATTGGGGTAAACTAGAGTTGTTAAGCAATTTGAAAACTTTTTTTGACATTGTGATGAAATTAGAAACTCTTGTGTAAGACTTGTCACTCTAGAAAGCCTTTTTATAAGTTTACCTGACAATAAGTTACCTAATGTGATAATCACTTTCATTTTATCATCATCTGAAATAATGCAGGAGCCAATTTAGTGTGGTATTCTTCAGTCTTGATGATCCAAATATTCTAGGTTTTACCACTTTTACTGTTTCTTTAGTTGTGTTCTTAACACAACTTAACACACTGCTTTTTGACAATGACTTGCTGTTGCTAATGTTTGTCTAATTCCTTGCATGTGTAAAAATTCCTGCCTACTTATTCCAATCCATACGGTATTACTCTCAGCATTTTCTGCTGTTTTCAGATTTTATTTATTTATTCATCCCTCATTCACCTATCATCTTCCATGATAGCAGTTTTCAGTGTGCATTATTCAGTATTCGATGTCAATGTTGAAACATAAACATACACATTAAAGAAAGAATTTTTAAACAATCTAACATTTAAAGATTTCTGCAAAAGAGAAATAACATTTCAAAGAAGGCTAATTAATACTGTATTTTTATCAGTATTTTTTCAGTAACTTATGCAGATGAGCACATCATTTGAACTATTAAACATTTTTGCAGCTTAATGTTAAATGTTTTTTTAGTTTTGCAATTTACTAATAGTTTCAAAATGCTGAATTAAGAAAATACACTCATTAAAAAAACAGAAAAATATATTTTTAAAGTAAAAATTGCATATAGCTGCAGGATGGGAACATGCACAGCTAAGCAAAATACAGTATATATTTACGAAATCATACACTTAACCTGTTAGTAGTTCAAACTGCAATAAACTTGTGAATATGTGACTTCCTTTTCAGATCTTGACTTGAAATTATGCAATAGGTATATCCTAGGCATAGGGGCTGGTGTAAGAAGGACTGCATTTGATCCTGTGGAAAATTTTACCCATGTGTTTCACATCGCTTACTGGCAGATGGCTGATATAGTTTAAACCTAAAGAGGGCTTGCAATATTGCAGCAGATGCTTTCTCATAATTGATGTTTGCACCTGAAAATTGCTCTGACGTCAAAGCCCCTAAGTTGAGATCTGTAAGATGCACGTGCAAAACTACGCAGGCGGCAACACAATGTGAGGAGACAGTGACCGGAGGAAGACTGCGTGGGGGTAAATTTCAGCTAAGACTTTCCCAAAATACTTACAGACAGAATCACACTGCATTATTAATAAGCATTCAGTTTAATTATGCATCCCATTTGAATCTTGTACTAGCTTGCCAATAATAAGACCAAACTTACTTGCTGAAAATGTTTCTCCATTCTCTGTATCCTCCATTTTGGCCAAGTACAGCAAATGCACAGTCCTTTTTTAAGATGCAACATATATATTTGTAAAGAGGAAAGGAGCAAAAATGTGCAAATACCTGTATACTCAGTGGAGCACCAATGTTTTTGTGTTTTTGAGCCTACAGACTTTTCTGTTTCACAAGAAAATAAGATCTGACAGAGGCATTTAGAATTTGAAAACTGACTTTGGCCACTATGCTTTCTTTTTCACATGATTTGTTCATTGGTCATACAATTTATTTGTTCATGACCAGTAGTGTTTATTATGAGCATGAAGTTAGGTTCCCTAAATATTTTTAAACTATGTCAGAATTCCCCCTGACAGTCAATTTTAAGTCTGGTTCAGCTGTATATCAAAACGTTACCATCCTTAGGCTATTTATAATAAAACTTCCTTCCGTCACCTTTCTTGGTTTAATACCAATGACCTCTTTTCTGTTACCTTATGCACATTATTGATATTTTAATAATAACAACATTTTATGCTTAGAAAAAAATATTTATTACACTGTGTGGACTTTTTATTTTGAAAATAAATAAATAAATTTTGACTTCTCCAGTTAATAAGACATTTTAACTGATTACTCTTTTGGTTTTTGTGTATAATTTACTATCTTTGAATAAAATGAAATTTGTAAAATTTTATGTCTTAACCAAACTTAAAGAATGAAACAACAGGTTCAGAGTTTTCTATAGTAGTTCTATATACTGTATTTTTGCCTACTTCATATCCAATACCTCTAAGTAAACATTCAAATGTTATAACTTTATTTTACACCTTTGTCTTTTTTAATATATGTTTTACTGAATTTCTAAAATCATACTGCACATAGCTATTCTGCTAGAACTGAAATGACTTTGCACATATCTGATTGATGCTTTTGTCTTAGACAAACATCAGAGCTAACCCTATATAAGTGGGAATGTGTTTATATGAGTGGTCCTGCTGGAAAAATCATCAGATGTTCACAACCCCGAAATGGATAAGGAGTTTAGAAAATGGATGGATGGACAGAGGAACAGAAGATTTTGGAGTAGACTGTAGTCAGTATTGCTGGCTCAAGGGTCTCGACATTCTAGCTACATCACAATGGGTTTCTTCCAGGTACTCGGTGTTCCTTCTACCTCCTAGAGATGTATAATTGATTGGCTCATAGTAACTGTGTCACTTATGATAGAATGAATATTATCCCAAACTACTTTATCTTCTGCATCCAGTTCTATTGTGGTTTGCTCCATGTGCCCGGGACTCATTATAGACTAAATGCATTTGGAACGTTAGCGAATTAAATTGTTTCACAAGGATAGATTTACCCAATCTATATAGAATAATTTCTAAACTAAGAACCTCCACCTGCGACCTTGACTTAAAGGAAGTTTCCTGCGTGGTAATTGATAGTGTGCTTGACATAGTAAATTCATCATTAGATACAGGGATCTAGATACAGGGGTCTTCCCAGACGGTCTTAAGACTGCTCAAGAAAAAGAATCTCAACTCCTGTGTTTTTGACAATTTTAGATCTATTTCTAACCTGCCTTTCTTAAGTAAAATCCTAGAAAAGGCAGTCATTATGCAGCTAAATGATCACTTGAATAAATATTCTATTTTTGAGAAGTTCCGGTCAGGTTTTAGAACAAATCACAGTACAGAAACTGCACTCATTAAAATAGTAAATGACTTGCAGGTTAATGCAAATAGAGGCCATTTATCTATTCTCATCCTCTTAGATCTGAATGCAGCATCTGATACCATTGATTACAATAAATCACCTTAGTCAATTGGCGGGCCTCTCTGGCAATGTCTTATATAGGTTTGAGTCTTACTTAACAGGTAGAAAATTATTTGTTAGTTATGGTAATTATACTTCAAAGACACATGATATTCTATATGGTGTTCCTCAAGGATCTATACTGGGTCCACTGCTCTTTTCGATCGACATGTTTCCTTTAGGTCAGATTATCTCAAGGCATAACATGAGCTAGCACAACTATGCTGATGACACACAACTGAATTTACCAATAGCACCTGATGACCCTGACTCTTTTGGTTCACTGACCCAATGTCTTACTTGTGTTTCTGAATGGATGAGCAGAAATTTTCTCAAGCTGAATAAGAGGAAAACAGAAATATTAGTGATTGGCAAAAATTGATATAGCGAGGGTATTAGAAATAAACTTGATTCATTTGGCTTAAAAGTCAAGACAGAGGTAAAGAATTTAGGGGTAATTATTGACTCAGACCTGAATTTTAAATCAGACATTAATCAGATTACCAGTGCAACATTTTTTCACTTAAGAAATATAACAAAAGTTATATCCCTTATAACTTTGCACAATGCTGAAAAATTAGTTTTTGTTTTTAGTCGACAAGATTACTGTAACGCACTTCTCTCAGGAATACCCAAAAAAGCCATCAATCGGTTGCAACTAGTGCAGAATGCAGCTGCCAGAATCCTAACTAGGAAAAGAACATCCAATCGCATCTTTCCAGTTTTGATGTCACTATATTGGTTACCCGTGCCATTTAGAATTTAATTTAAAATACATCTTCTGGTTTACAAAGCCATAAGTAATCTCGCTACATCCTAAATATAGGAATGCCTTTCATGTTACACTCCAAATCATAACCTTAGATCTTCAAATGAGTGTCTGTTTATGATTCCAAGAGCTATAATTAAAAGAAGTGGTGAGGCAGCGTTCTGCTGTTATGCACCTAAAAGCTGGAATAGCTTATTTATAGAAATTCGCCAGACTAATATAGTGGAGCACTTTAAAAAAACGCTAATAACATGTTATTTTAAAATGGTTTTCTTATAGCTTCATTTTAGTGTAACCTTGATATTCTGTATATACATACATTGAATTATCGTTTTCATCATGACTCCCCTAGTAACCCCTACTTACTCTGCTGTTCTTTTACCAAGTTTTCTTTGGTGGCAATCTGTGCCACCACCACCTGATCAAGGAACCATGCAGTCCCTACATTGATGGATTGATGGCCAGATGTCCACATGACCATCATCTAATTCTTCCACGTGAAGCCTGATTTAGATCATTTATGTTAGGTAGAATGCCCAGTGGAGGCTGGGTGGTCTTGTGCCCTCGGAACCCCTGCAGATTTTTTTTTTTTTTTTCCAGCTCTCTGGAGTTTTTCTTTTCTTTTGTTTTTATTGTCCTCCTGGCCATCAGACCTTACTTTATTCTTTGTTACTTAGTATTGCCTTATCATATTTTTATTTTTTTTTATAAACTTTTCTTTCTTCATCTTGTAAAGTACTTTCAGCTATATCATTAGCCAACATTGGGCTACTGTTGGCCAAAGAAGGAGAAAAAGAGGGGGAAGACGTGTCCGGAGGCATGAGTGTGGTATAGCGGGTCCACAGCTCTCAGCAAAGGCCAGTTTTAAATAAATAATCACCGCACTCACGTCTTAGCGAGGGGGCGTGGTGTTTGTGTGGCTGCAGCAGTTCTCAGGGCGATTTGCGATGTGGGTGTTTCTCACCTAAGTGCACAGGTGAGAGACTGCCCGCATCCGTGATTGTTCCTGGAGCTGCTAATTTGCCGCAGCTGCTATGCCCTCTTGATATATAGAAGCGCGAGTTGGCTAGAGGGAGAAATGATGAATGGAAAGAAAGAGTAAAAAATTAAATGAAAGTGAAAGGAAAAGATGGAGGTTGCTGAAAGGAAGTGAGGAGAAAGCCAGTGTGAGAGAGAGAGCGAAGGAGATCGAGCAAATGAGCGAGAGCAGGCTCGAGTGCAGCTGGACTGTGGGCCCTAGTGAGGTGTTTATCTAACACCTAGGGCAGTTGATTGTGGTCGCTCCCGCTGAGCATTTTGAGAGGAGCGGGAGTGACTAGCGAGTGGGGTGACTCGCCGTGGAAGACAACGAGAGTCAGGAGACTTGGGAAGATAATCTCCAGCGTGCGAGTCCTGGCCGTTGGAGAGAAGCCAAGTCCCGGTCTGGGTTGAGTGCATGACCGAAGCCAGGGATCGGGAGGCCTCCAGACCTGTTCTGAAGTGGAAAGAAGGTCAGCTGCAGGTAGAGTGGCTCCCCCTGTTGCAAAGCCTGAATAGGGAGAAGCAGGGGAGTCACTAGTTAGACGAACACACCGGGCTTTATGTTTTAAAGAGATTGCTTCCAACATTTTAACCTCATCGTCTTTTAAAGGATTATTATTTTTGTTCCATTTATTGATTTTTAAACCTCCACGTTTGTTTTATGGATTATTTATTTAATGACTCTTTTTAGAAGACACTGCACTTTATTGATTTTGAATACTTTGATTTGGACATTGCTTTTGTTTTGTTTAATAAAAGCATTTTTGCAGCATTCACTTGCTATGTTGTTGCCTCACTGCTTAGCTCATCGGTAACATTACCGACGGTGGTGGTTTCAAGGGCTCCCGGACAGCAGATGGGAGCATGGAGCCGAACCCACATCATCATATTTGGTGGCAGTGGTGGGATGAGCTAGCAGTGGGGACAGAAGACACGGAGAATGAGCAGCAAGTGGGATTGGTGCTTGAACTTTTAAAGAACCCACGGACCCAAGCCGGAGGAGGACATTTTTAAAGGACAGAGCTTTTTTTGGACATTTATTTATTGATGGTTTTATTTGTCTTTTAAAGTTCTTATTCTTTTAATGTCCTGTTTTCATGAAGGGGGCTTGGGTTGGTTTTATTGTGGGCTTTGTTTTTAGTGCTTTTATTGATTTTAGTGCAGTGTACAGTGGCCAAGCTGTGGACCTGGGCTCTAGTTGCACAGGGTTAGCAGTGGTATAGAGCCTTCCCGTGCAACTGGAGTCTTATGGGGGGGGGGGGGGGGGGGGGTTAGTGTGGCATAGCGGGTCCACAGCTCTCAGCAAAGGCCAGTTTTAAATAAATAATCACCACGCTCGCGGCTTAACGAGGGGGCGTGGTGTTTGTGTGGCTGCAGCAGTTCTCAGGGCGATTTGCGATATGGGCGTTTCTCACCTAAGTGCACAGGTGAAAGACTGCCCGCATCCGTGATTGTTCCTGGGTTGAGTGCACGACCGAAGCCAGGGATTGGGAGGCCTCCAGACCTGTTCTGAAGTGAAAGAAGGTCAGCTGCAGGTAGAGTGGCTCCCCCTGTTGCAAAGCCTGAATAGGGAGAAGCAGGGGAGCCACTAGTTAGACGAACACACCAGGCTTTGTGTTTTAAAGAGATTGCTTCCAACGTTTTAACCTCATCATCTTTTAAAGGATTATTACTTTTGTTCTATTTATTGATTTTTAACGTTTGTTTTATGGATTATTTATTTAATGACTCTTTTTAGAAGACACTGCACTTTATTGATTTTGAATACTTTGTTTTGTTTAATAAAAGCACTTCTGCACGTTTGCACCATTCCCTTGCTATGTTGTTGCCTCACTGCTTAGCTCATTGGTAACATTACCGACGGTGGCGTGTTCAAGGGCTCCTGTACAGAAGATGGGAGCATGCTGCAAACCCGCATTGTCACATTGAGGAGAAGAGGAAGGTAAAGTGAGTGGAACTGAGGGTAGGAACTTTGAATTCTGGCAGTATGACTGGTAAGGGGAAAGAGTTAGCCAATACAATGGAAAGAAGGAAGGCTGATATATTGTGCGTGCAAGAGACTAAATGGAATGGGAGTAAAACCAGGTGGATCGGAGGTGGATTCAAATTGTTCTATCTTGGTGTGGATGGGAGGAGAAATGGGGTAGGGATTATTCTGAAGGAACAAACAGTTTGTCAAGAGTACTTTGGATGTGAAAAGAGTCTCAGACTGAGTAATGATTATGAAGCTGTAAATTGAAGGTGTGATGATGAATGTTGTTAGTGCATATGCCCCGCAAGTTGGGTGTTCGATTGATGAGAAAGAAGATTTCTGGAGTGAGTTGGAAGAAATCGATGGATAGTGTACCCAAGAGACAAAAAGTGGTCATTGGGAACAGAGCAGATGAGGAGGTAATGGATATAGGTATGGTGTCAAGGAGAGGAATGAAGGTCAGATGATTGTGGATTTTTCAAAAAGGATGGGCATGGCTGTGGTGAATACATATTTTAAGAAGTGGGAGGAATGCAGGGTGACACACAAGAGTGGAGGAAGATGCACACAGGTTTATTTTATCCTATGCAGAAGAGTCAATCTGAAGGAGATTGAAGACTGCAAAGTGGTGTCTAGAGAAAGTGTTGTTAGGCAACATAGAATGGTGGTCTGTAGGATGACATTGGAAATCAAGAAGAAGGAGAGTAAGGGCAGAGCCAAGGATCAAATGGTGGAAGTTGAAAAAGGAAGACTGCAAGGTTGAGTTTAGGGAGGAGGTAAAACAGGCACTGGGTGGCAGTGAATAACTGACAGACAGCTGGGCAACTACAGTAGAAGTAGTAAGGGTGGCAGCAAGAAGGGTGCTTGGTGTGACATCTGGACCGAGTCAGGAGGGAAAAGAAACATGGGGGTGGAATGGGGCGGTACAGGAGAGTATTCAGAGGAAGAGAATGGCGAAGAAGAACTGGAATAGTCAGAGAGATGCAGAAAGTAGACAAGAGTACAAGGAGATAAGGCGCAAGATGAAGAGAGAGGTGGGAAAGGGTAAAGAAAAGGCGAATGATGAGTTGTATGAGAGGTTGGATACTAAGGAGGGAAAAAAGGACCTGTAGTGATTGGCTAGACAGAGGGACCGAGCTAGGAAAGATGTGCAGCAGGTTAGGGTGATAAAGAATAAAGATGACAATGTACTCACAAGTGAGGAGGGTGTGTTGAGCAGATGGGAAGAGTACTTTGACAGGCTGATGCATGAAGAGAATGAGAGAGAGAGAAGGTTGGATGATGTGAAGATAGTGAATCAGGACGTGCAACGGATTAGCAAGGAAGAAGTAAGGATGGCTATGAAAAGTCAGTTGGTCCAGATGACATACATGTGGAAGCATGGAGGTGTTTAAGAGAGATGGCAGTGGAGCTTTTAACCAGATTGTTTAACAGAATCTTGGAAAGTGAGAGTGTTACCGGCCTCAGGCCTAGGGGAACCTAAGCCAGGTACAAGCCACTGTTGCTACAGGGTGTAGCCACAGCTTTATGGTGAAAAAGCATAAAAGAAGCAGGCAGCAGTCACAAGTCTCAGACCATACTTCTCTGTTCTTTTTTATTCTCCTTTACCCAGAAATATATAAATGCTTCAATCTCTGCATAGATCAACATGACAATCAGTGAAACAATGGTGCAAGCCAATTTCCTCCTCATAACAAATAGTGTAAACACATTTACTTTGGTTCAACAATAGTATTGTGGCCACCTATCAAAAGTACTTGATTTGAAATCAATGTTCCCAGAACTTGTTAATTTTCAAATGAAGCAGACAGTTCTGTATCCCCACATTGTGTGTAGATGAGATACTAAATCAAAGCAGTCTGACTATTCAAAACAGGTGACTCTTTAGCAAGACAGGTAAATATTTATGTGCTGTAGATAGCCTGTAGATAACCTGTTTCTTTAAAATACTGGTTTATAGCCCATTACACTAAGCAACACACAGAAATGTCATTTTCTTCAGAATGCTGAATTCTAGCCCATTATAAGAGGATGCCTGAAGAGTAGAGAAGTGTTCTGGTACAGATATTACAGAATAATGGGGATGTGCAGAGCTGTAGTAACTACAAGGGGATAAAATTGATGAGTCACGGCATGACGTTATAAGAAAGAGTAGTGGAAGCTAGGTTAACAAGTGAGATAATGATTGGTGAGCAGCAGTGTGGTTTCATGCCAAGAACGAGCACCACTGATGCAGTGTTTGCTCTGAGGGTGTTGATGGAGAAGTACAGAGAAGGCCAGAAGGAGTTGCATTGTGCCTTTGTGGACCTGGAGAAAGCATATGACAGGGTGAAGAGTTGTGGTATTGTATGAGGAACTCGGGAGTGGCAGAGAAGTATGTAAGAGTTGTACAGGATATGTACAAGAGATGTGTGACAGTGGTGAGGTCTGCGGTAGGAGTGACGGAATGCATTCAATGTGGAGGTGGGATTACATCAGGAATCGGCTCTGAGCCTTTTCTTATTTGCAATATTGATGGACAGGTTGACAGTCTAGATTAGACAGGAGTCCTCGTGGACTATGATGTTTGCTGATGACATTGTGATCTGTAGCAAGAGTAGGGTGCAGGTTGAGGAGACCCTGAAGAGGTACAGATATGCTCTAGAGAGTAAAGGAATGAAGGTCAGTAGGAACAAGACAGAATACATGTGTGTACATGATGGGGAGGTCAGTGGAATGGTGAGGATACAAGGAGTAGAGTTGGCAAAGGTGGATGAGTTTGAATACTTGGAATCAATAGTACAGAGTAACAGGGATTGTGGAAGAGAGGTGAAAAAGAGATTGCAGGCAGGGTGGAATGGGTGGAGAAGAGTGTCAGGAATAACCTGTGACAGACGGATATCAGCAAGAGTGAAAGGGAAGGTCTACAGGACAGTAGTGAGACCAGCTATGTTATATGGCTTGGAGATGGTGGCCCTGACCAGAAAGAAGGAGACAGTGCTGGGAGTGGCAGAGTCAAAGCTGCTAAGATTTGCATTGGGTGTGATGAGGAATGGACAGGATTAGAAATGAGTTCATTAGAGGGTCAGCTCAGGTTGGAAGGTTGGGAGACAAAGTCAGAGAGGCGAGATTGCATTGGTTTGGACATGTGCAGAGGAGAGATGCTGAGCATATTGGGAAAAGGATGTTAAAGGTAGAGCTTCCAAGGAAGAGGAAAAGAGGAAGGCCTATGAGAAGGTTTATGGATGTAGTGAGAGAGGACATGCAGGTGATGGGTGTAACAGAGCAAGATGCAGACGACAGGAAGATATGGGAAACAGGAGCAGCTGAAAGAAGAAGAAGAAGAAGTTGTTGTTGTTGTTGTTAGAACACTGTAACAGTCTAGACGATAATAGGCCATTTAGCCGTAAGAAAGTTTGCCAGTCCTATCTACCTAATTCTTCCAAAATAACATAGTTTGGAAGGTTTCTAAACCTCACTCCTTGTTAACTTATTTGATGTATCATTGGTTCTCTGTGTTAAGAAAAACTTCTTAATATTTGTGCAAAATGTACCCTTAAGAAGTTTCCAAATGTGTCCCTGTGTTCTTTCTTAACTGATTTTAAAATAACAGTTTTCATCAACTGTACTAATTGTCTTTATAATTTTAAACACTTCAATCATGTTTCCTCTTAATCTCCTTTTGCTTAAACTGAAAAGGCTCTGTTTTTTTAATCTTCCCTCATAACTTATCCCTTGTAGCCCTGGAATCAGTCTAGTCACTCACGTCAGGACTTTTTCTAACACTGCTATGTCTTTTTTGTAGCCCGGAGACCAAAACTGTACCCAATGCTCCAGATGGATTTTAACCAGTGTGTTAAAAAGCTTCAACATAACCTCCATGGACTTGTACTCTACACGTCATGCTATATAACCTTACATTCTGTTTGCATTCATAAGTGCTTCTGAACACTATCCAGAAGTTGATAGTTACAAGTCCACTACATCTCCTAAATACTTCTCATAAAATGTACTTTCAATTTTCAGGCATCCCATTGTGTTTTCAAACCTAACATTTTCACTTCCTGCGCATAATACTTTACGTTTACTTCCATTAAATTTCATCCATCCATCCATTTTCCAACCCACTGAATCTGAACACAGGGTCACAGGGGTCTGCTGGAGCCAATCCCAGCCAACTCAGGGTGCAAGGCAGGAAACCAATCCCGGGCAGGGCGCCAACCCACCGCAGCATTAAATTTCATCTGTCACAAATCTGCAAAAGCCTGTATGTTGTCCAAGTCCCTCTGTAATGATTCAACAGAATATCTGTCTATCCACCTAACCTGCATTATTTATATAACTACACAAGTCATTCAAATATATTAACACCTCTCAATTCTGAAAAGGTTCCTTGAACCATAACACTCTGCTTCCTGTATCTGAGTGAAGCTTGCACCTGTCTACAAAATACACCCTGAACTCTTCCCTTAGTTTGATGCCCAAACAGCTCATGTTGTACCTTATGAAATGGTTTCTGAAAGTCAAGGTAAAAAATATTGTTTGCACCACTTTGATCATATACTTTTGTTGCAATCTTATAGAGTTCCAGCATGTTAGTAAAACATGATCTCCTTTGTCTCAACAATGATGCCCACAGACAGAGTACATCGTTGGCCTTGCTCCTTTTGACTGTGACCCATCTACCTCTACCCATCTGGTCTGGATTCTCATCCTGCACCATAGGGGTGCACACTGTCTCTCTAAAAGACACCTGGGCCAGATCCGCCAATTCTTCACTACAATGCAGGCCAGCTAACTCCTCCTCCAGTACAGCCACCCTGAGCATGAGCTGACATCTCCTGCAGACTTAGTCTTCAAGGCAGACTGGCTCCTCCAGGCCATCCTCCAAAAAAGTTCAATATCCAACAGGGCTTGCATTTCACTGGCCTCATTTTTAAAATTTGACTTTGGACTACTAAAACTGCTCAACATTTTTTTCAATTTAAATTATTTAAGTTAAAACTGAAAAATTAATGGGTTAAAGAACTACGTACTACAGTTATTTTAGTCCTGACCCTTAAGCTCCATAATATTCTTCCCCTCGACTGCCAACTTTTTTTCTTTCTTTGAGGTTAACTTAAATTTTTCCATCTATTTTCCTCGCTTTTCTCCCCTCCTATTACTTCCTTACTTAGAAGCTCTCCACTCACTCTGTTTGCATTCCTTCATATTAATTAAACTTTACACTGTTGCTCTGTTATTTGCTCTACTTTCCTGACTGCTAAGAACTGTTCTATTCAGTAAGCTTTTTATACGTGTCTTCCTTCTTACAAAGAAAACTCACTTACTGAATATCCACCACTAGTTATTTCCTTATTCTCTTGTCTGTTTCTAGAGCTGCTTGTGCCTGATCGGTGCCTTCTCACTGTCTACATGCTGCAGAGCCCTACTTATAATGGTCCTGAAGTCAGCCATCTACCTGTACTTAAAATAAATGTTTTCTTATTTATGAATACTTTAGTTTCTAAATATATTCAATACTCAATTTCTACTAGGTGTTAATACTTAACTGTATGAGTGCTACAGTATAGGGTGCTCTGTCAAATTATTCTTCATATGCCTTGACTTTATCCTATTAAAGAATTGTTACTTTTAACTACTTGTCACTATGATGTTATTTATTTATGTACAGATGTGCCATGTTCAGCTGCTGCTTAATACCTTGCCTTACCAATGCTAGTTTGAAATAAAAATAGCAAGAACAAGTACAAGTAATAAGTAACTTTCTAAATGCTTCACCAAACCCTCAGCTACTTTTGCTCCTTTAAGATCAAACAAAATGCAAAAAGCTTTAAGAATTCTTACATGGCTCCTTAGCGGCAAGCCAAGAATGACGTTTTTATTAGAATCAGCATTTGTCTTTTAATTAACTCTTACACCTCAGACCACATTCACTCATAAGGATGACAGCAGCCTGTCAGTACATCTCAATCTCCAAACTTCCAATGAAGGGATGGATGGGTATGTTTAACCATATCTAAATATGGGTGGAGTGGTGGCTCTGAAGCTAGGGATGTGCGCCAGTAACTGGAATTTTGCTGGTTCAAATCCTGTAAACACCAGAAGTGACTCTACTCCATTGGGCCCTTGAGCAAGCTTCGTCCTGAATATGACATTAATCTGCATCCAGCCCTGCATGCAAGTCCTCCAATTTATAGACAAAACTTGGGGGTTGCTGGCAGGATTCACACTCTAGCCACTGTGAAAAAACCTCACGCTGTTCCAGTGTGGTGCTGAGGATTGGGAAAAGCCAATTAAATGAATCACTGCAAATGGACCTGGCTTTGCCTCTTTTGTTGCAATCACTTCTTACAAATAATCATTTTATTTATTTATTTTTGATCCCCTTATAGAAAGGGGTGGAGTGGTGTCTCTGAGGCTAAGGATCTGTGCCAGCAATTGGTAGGTTGCCAGTTCAAATCCCTTAAACACCAGAAATGACTCCATTGGGTCCTTGAGCAAGGACCTTAATCTGAAATTGCTTTGTCCTGGGTATGACATTAGCCTCTAACTTGCAGGGACAATTCAGGTGCTGAGATGTCACCCTTTGCACAGCTGTACATGGGTCCCAATCCAAAGGATTGGTCATGTGGTGGGTGCGCCAATGCACTGTATCAGCACATGGCCCCAATCCTCTCATACTCCCTCTACTAATTTGATAGCACAGACTTCTATATTGCTGGGTGACAACTCCAGACATCCTCCAATTAACAAAATGGGTTTGGTTATTAAACTTCTCAAACAGCTACAGAGGTGTCCTTAACATTAGAATCCCTGAAGCCTACGAAAAAAGTCGTAATCCAGGGCCTCCTTAAATTCTTTCGCACCTCCTCATCAGCATCTTTGTTTTCTGTCTATCAGCACTGGCACCAAACAGTCTGCTATCCCATCCCCCACTGAGGTAGCTGAAGTTTTCCACCTGTGTTTGAAGTTCATGTCAATTTTTTCTTCGGACTCCAAATACATGAGCCATTGAATGGACGGGGTCAGTGTCCCTTTTGTTGCCTGTGATAGCCTTCTTGTAAAGGCAAAGATATATAGTTTGCTCACACAACAATTAAAGTCTAAACATGGCCAAACAAACGCTCACTAAAGTAACATGTTGAAAAAGATCAATAAATGCTTTGTCTTTCACTTGCAATTGCTCGTCTACATACATGCATGTCGTTTTGGTTAGTTCTATAACCTCTTGCCTGAACAAGATACAAGCCGACCATAAACTCTCTACATCTAACTGACAGTATGTTTTTAATTCCTTTTGAAAATCAAATATGTCACTCTTGTGTTTAGAATACCATAAGAGAAATTCATTTTTTTTTCTGGCATAAAATTCTACAGCTGGTCTACGCCCAATATAATTTTGATATTCAGCAGTGTTAAATAATGAATAAGGTACCCTTTCACCCCTTCAAAATCCCAAAGCATCTGGTAATTTACACAGTTTGGATATTAAAAAGTTCAGAGTCAATGATTCTGATTTTCAAACTTTTCACAGTTAGCAACATGATTTTTCCACCAAGAGTTAACAATTCAATTTTCATTTTTTCTTTTATGAATAGACTGATTACAAAATAACAGTCATAGGATTTTGTATTATGTGCAGTAAATGTGTAATTTTTAAACTTTCCATAGATAAATGTCAATATAAATCTCTCAACACAATTGTTTCCAGCAACCTCCGAACTCCTGTTAACATCCATCTGTAAAGCGTAAATGTAATCCAATTAATGTATGCCGGAATCTTGATGACATTCATTGTTGGGGTGTGTATAAGTCGCTTTGCAGTCCAGACATGTCTTTAGCAAGCAGCTGTGGATAGGCATTGTGTAACATTGGCAGCTGTTACTGTATTCTCTTATCTTGCATACTGGCCTAGTTCTGACTGACAGATGATTTTGCATATGGGACATCTAATTATCTCACCTTTAACGTCAAAGCAAGAAGCATCATGGCAGGCCCTGCATGTGTTCACACATGCATTACTCTCATTTTGAGAATAAGCTGCATCACAGATTTCACAATAATAACTAGCCCTTACAAATTTTTTTACGTCCAGTATGTCAAAATAATGCTTGCTTTGTAATAGACAAAAAACACTTTAGAGTTTGGTGGGGTAGGACCTGTTGTGAAGTATTTCCACGCACTTTCATGCATATACAGAAACTTTATAGAAACTCCTAATACAGTAGACGCACAAAATTGTTCACATATGAAAAGGATATTTTCTTCTCATTGACATTGACATTCTCTTCTGAAAACCCCAATTGCTTATGCAATTGTCTAGCCCTTTGTTGAATGAGTAGGCAAAACACACTCCCTGCAAAACACAAATTGCCCCAGTATGAGAAATCGACTAACAGACCCTGTTTAGTGTTGATAATTTTACTGAAGAGCACTGTGTTCATTTTAATCCATGCTCCACCTTGCATGTTTTTCACAATGGTTACTACAAATTGGAAAGATGAATCTGTAATTTTTCTGTATTACTTTGTAACATCTGAGACACATAGTTTAATAAGATATCAGAATCAAAACTGTTGAGATGTTTTTTTTTGCACTGGGAGTGAGTTATTGAAAAGCGGTCGATTGTAAACTTCAGCGAGAAGTTTGAAAAAAAAAAAAAAGACTGGATTCCAGCACAGAAAACGTGAACGTGTTGGTGGTTGGACGGACTGGTCGAGAACGTCAAACTGGTGAGCTGTGGAGCACTGTCCGTGAAAGGCTGAACACGGAAGACGTCGGCGGGCATTGGAGTATATTGCCGATATCGGATGTTGTTACAGCTGACCAGCTATCACTGAGACTTGATACTCGTTATGAAAGACACGAAAGTCAGTGCACATCTGCTGGAAATGATGAAATGAAACCCATCTGCTCTATTACAGCATAAGAGGCAGTCGCCAATTAACGTCGCAATCACCTTCAAGTAACAGGCCTGCAATGCTTATGTGTGGTACCTTTTACCTGACTTTTGTTTGGTTCCTTTTATTTTAGTTTGCCGGCTTAGGTTTTATAAGGGGATTGTTCTTGTTTATTGATTTTTTTTTGCTTTCAAAGAAAGGACTGCTGGTTCAACACTGAAATAGATTTCTTGGATTTTTTTAAGTTCATATTTTTGTGTGTATGTGTGATGTATATATGTAAATAGTTAATGTATTTAAACTAAACCATTGAATTTTGGTGGTTTTCTTTATACTGCTTGGCTAAGCCATATAAGGCAAAAGGGGGAAATCACATTGGCAGGTGGCTATAGTATCCTTATGTGGGGTCTAGTAATGAATTGTGCAGTTAATGGTAGAGTTATGTAAATTACATTAGTTAATTAGTTAAAATATTTTATTTGTAATAGAGTATTAGTTTTTTTTATACATTTTAAATTAATTAGTTACATAATAATAATAATAATTCATACATTAGTAACACAGGTTTGTTCCTTAAATAAGTTGTGCTGAGAACACTATGGTTAAAGGTTATATTTAAAGGTAGTAATAAAATAAAAAAAAAAGAAGACAAACTGAACTCAGGTAAGCACCCTCAGTAAAAGCAGAGGGGTGCTACATGCTTATGGCAGACACACTTCATGTGCTCCCAGCTCTTAAAAATGTTATACGTTCTAGATGACACATGAAGAAAGAGCAGCATGTTGAAAAGAGACACGAAAGCGTTGGAGAGAAAAGAAGGCAAAAAAAGATGCACAAGACAACAACAATAATCTATGTGCAAATTCAGAAAATTAGGAAAATAATAATCAGCCCGGACCAAGTGGAATTGAAAAGCTCGTAGGTCAGATCCGGGTCAGAAATAAAAGACTTCATAATGAAGTTCAAAAACATTGGCGCGATACACATGCAGAGCAAGTTAAAGAATATGAAAGTAGGAAAATTCGAAAGTATCAAAAAAAAGATAATAAAGATCGCATTAGCACAAACAAATGGAAATTATTACTCGGTGAAATAATGGAACAGCAAAAAGAGATCAAATGTATGGACATATGTCAGAAGTATGTAAATATTGCATGGCTTTAAAGTTTAAGTCGGAGACTTGTAGATCGGCTAATTCCTGTTGGCTAATTCCTGTTGCCATCAGGGAAAAGTAGTGTTGCCTCCCAATGAAGAGGTGTTTCTGCAAGAATTAAAAGATTTATTATTTGGTGAAAGTGAAATCCACAAACACTACAGGCAAAATATCCAAGTCTACAATAATCTTTTCACGTTCGCATCATGCAATGCTCAAAACATAGATTTCAGGACCATACGAGAAACGATGAAGTCAAAAGAATTAATATGAAAATTGTAGAACGATTACAAAGCAATTTGGTTAAATGCGTATCAATAGATTATGCTGAAACAGTTGGTGCTGATAGTCCAGAAGATGAAAACATCAACTTATAATATCCCATCAAATATCTACAAGCATTAACACCATTCGGCCTCCCACCGGCTGAATTACTGTTAAAAGAAGGATGGACCATATGCTATCAGAATCTGTGGTCCCGCAACAATTAAAGCTATGACAAGTTTAATTTTGAAGAAACCACAATTCAGTCAATGTATATATATGATTACGGAGAAGTGATGCAGAGCAGAATTGAAATGGGGTGTGGACAAATCAGAGCATACATTTACACAATCGAATTTCGAAAACAGGGTTTCCCTCACATGCATTTATTGGTTACTTTGCAAAATAAATTATTAACTGCTGATAATGAAGATCTGCGGTGGGTTGGCACCCTGCCCAGGATTGTTTCCTGCCTTGTGCCCTGTGTTGGCTGGGATTGGCTCCAGCAGACCCCCGTGACCCTGTGTTCGGATTCAGCGGGTTGGAAAATGGATGGATGGATGGATGATAATGAAGATCGTTTTGTCTGTGCTGAAAGTTCAAACAAAGAAACCAATCCTGAATTATGGTACAAAGTCATTAAACACATGTCTCACGGACCACATTTAAAAGATTCAGTATGCTGGAACTCAAAAAAGAAAAAGTGTTAAAAGAAATCTCCTAAAGTGTTTGTTCAATCAACAGATATGACTAAGGCTGGGTTTTCTGATTATCGGCGAAGAGATAATCATCACGAACAACACACTACGGAAAGAAAGATGGTAAAATTGTGATGCTTGATAATTCAATGATTGTACCATATAACCTGTATTTGCTCAAATGATTTGATTGTCATATTAATATCGAGTATTGTGCATCAGAAATGAGTATTAAGTACATCTACAAGTACATTCATAAAGGGCATGATAGAGTACTCGTAACTTTATTCAAAGAACAGTCTCAGGACGAAGTTCCAGCATATTTAGATACTCGGTATGTCAGTGTAATGGAAAGCGGGTGGCATTTAATGGAGTTGCCAATGCATATACATATATGTCTATGTGTATATGTGTGTATATGTATGTGTATGTGTGTATTTGTTAGGGCTGCAATGATTAATCGACGTAATCGACGACATTGAATACAAAAAATCGTCGACGCCGATTTTTCATTGTCGACGCGTCATAAACAGAACCTTCAATAGAGACTCCAGTCACAAAGAACCTCATTGGTTTTTGTAACTGCAATGCACTATATGAAAGTCTGGGGGCAGTATCGTTTGTTAATGTTTGTCAAGGCTGTACACAGTCCTACCAATGAAGAAAGAATGTCTGAGGAGAAGAAGAATGTAGAGGAAAATAAATGTGGTTGCAATGGCGAGTCGGATAGAGCAGGGGGAAGGAGATGGGAAAAAACTTGAGACAGAAACTTTCTAAAGTGTGGGAGCACTTCACCGAAAAAGAAAAAAAAGTTGAATGCAGATTATGCAAAGTGGAGTTTTCTTTTCATGGCAGCACCACCGCGTTGCATGTCCATCTGAAACGTAAGCATCCTGGAGCTGTGATGCTGCTGTCTCTTGGGAATTTATGCTGGCGCTGTTAGTTAGTTAGTTAGGGTCAGATCAGGAGGGAAGGGAGAGCGTGAACGAGACTGAGAACATAAAAGTGAAAAAAGCTAACTTTTACAAGTAACAAATTTACACCCAATCTGTTTGTTCTCAAATAAAATTGCATTAGTGCGATGATGTTTTGTGATTGGTACTATTCAGGTCATACAATGATTTCTTCAAAATGTCACATATATTTGTCTCTTTTTTTTTCCCTGGTGCTGCGCGCTGACACCAGAAGGCGTGAGCTTGTTCAGTGCTAGCAGGAGCACGCAGGTGGCTGGTTGCTTATGCTATAACAAGCTTGACCTGGCGGCAATCAAAGCACATGCACTGTGCAAGGCATGTACGGGGTCCATTGAGAAAAGAAGAGCATTCATGGCTCACCTTGCAGAGGAACATTCTTTCCCCTGCATGTCCTGGTGACCTGTGCAAACTGGGCAAGGTCAAGCGAAAAAAAAAACACGGTCACTGATTACAACCGCAAGAAGGCATGTGAATTAATATGAATAACATGAATAATGTCACCTGGTGGTGAGTTGGCTTCGATGGTAGGGGAGGATGCCGGTCAGGCGTGGTAGGCCCAAACGTGTTGTGAGGGTCTGCTGGGAACGTCTGGCAGTGCCCCCTGTCAGAAGTAGCTTCAACTCCCGCGAATACAAGCGGCTGAAATGAGTTTCCTCCGCAGGGTGTCTGGGCTTTCCCTTAAAGATAGGGTGAGAAGCTCAGTCTTCCGGGAGGGGCTCAGAGTAGAGCCGCTGCTCCTCTGCATCGAGAGGAGTCAGATGAGGTGGCTCGGGCATCTGATCAGGATGCCTCCTGGATGCCTCCCTGGTGAGGTGTTCCGGGCACGTCTAACCGGGAGGAGGCCCCGGGGAAGACCCAGGACACGTTGGAGGGACTATGTCTCTCGACTGGCCTGGGAACGCCTTGGGATTCTCCCGGAAGAGCTAGAAGAAGTGGCCGGGGAGAGGGAAGTCTGGGCATTTCTGCTCAAGCTGCTGCCCCCGCGACCCGACCTCGGATAAGCGGGAGACAATGGATGGATGGATGGATGGAATAATGTCGGTTCCACAATGTGTTCCGAAATGTACTATAAGGTCATAAAATTAATAATTCCAAATATCATATGTCTGTGTTTTTTTGTCAGTGTGGCTTTGACATCACGGGCCATAAGGTGTATACTAATTCAACGTAAGCAGGAACACTCAATAAAATTGAAAAAAAAAATCAAGTGACTATGAGATACAAATAAGGCAGATTCGCCAGCGTTTGTGTGTCAGCTTTTATCCACCCAGATCAGAGAATTTCCAGTTCGATTGTCTCAAAACACCACTCACATCTACAGTTATTCAGTAACAGTGTCAGATCCCTGGGGGGACAGTAGTATGTATCGTGATCGTGACTGAGAGAATAAAAGTGAAAAAAAAAAACGGTAACTTTTACAAGTACTATACATTTATAGTGGCTGTTACAGATGCAAATCAAATGTATGTGTTTATTGTATAATATTAACAATAAGAGCAACTCACTACTGAAAACGGTAAATATACAAGGTAGTCAGGATCGAACCAGGGGACTCTTGATTATAAGTCAGAAATTCCTACCACTGCGCCACAGAAGCTATTGTATCATGTAATTCATGCAAGCGTGTTTTCATTGCCAGAAACCTTAGACGGTCCAGCTCGTTTCTGCGGCATCTTGGTGCTTTAACCCTTAAACTGACACATACGTGGGGTTAATGCATCCCTGGACGGCAAATACTTTTTTGCTGCACTTTAAGTAAACGTCACAATTAACAAAGAAAAAGTGAAATTTTAATGGAACATTTTTTTCATGCAAAGAGCATCACAATTACTGCAATACTATCATTTTACACACTGCCAATAAACTGTAAAAACTATTTTAAAAACTACTGAAACAATAAACACAAAGTGCAACGCTTGGGGCACAGAATTGCACAGAAACACAGGAGATTGTACAGACAGGAACTTTATTCAAATACTTCAAACAAACATGTTTCTTTCAGAAGTAAAAGGAGCTCAGTATGCAGTTAGTTATAGATTAAACAATAGACAAACATCACAGGGGAGCACAACCCCCCCCAACAGGAGCAGAGAATGTCTAGGGGAGGAGAGATAAACTAAGCAATCAACCTAAAAGGACAGGCAATGTTCAGGTTTTTAAGTAAGCGTAGCGTCGTGCGAGAAGCCGCAATTGAGAAGATGGCAATTTATTTATTTTTACTAGCGACTTGGCGCGCGCTACGCTGCGCGTTGGATGACCACAGTTGAAGGACTCCCTGTTTAAACGTGGCTGCCAGTCGTGAACTGGGTCCTTCATTGCACTGCATTTGATTTTTGCATGGGAAACAAAATTTCAAAACAGAACCCATGATTCACGAAGTGTGGGACGCAGACTAATCAGAATCGTATACGTTGTGTAAATGGTTGTAAGGAAGAGGAGGATCATACCGTTGAGGACGTCCTGTGCTTGTCGAGGGGGCATGTAGTGGTACTTCATTCTGAAGAGCAAAGCGATGTAGGTCATTTGAGTGGTCTTCATTAACTTCATCAGTGACATGCAGCACTGTGTCATCGCGTCCGTCACCTTCATTGCACATAGTAATGTCTGTGGAGTCACACAATCCCGTGGAATTCGAGTGGACAGAGTCGAGTCTTGGTAAACAACGTTCTGAGTGAAGTATTTATTAGTATCTTGTAGTAATTTCCCTTGACTTTTGCAAGGCAATATTTTGACTTTCACTTTTGGAAAACGTTTTCCTCTGGAGAAGGCGACATAGAGCTGGCCATGTGTGAAGACAGGCTCAGGTAGGAATATACCTACAAAATGTAGTGTTTGACTCTGCGCCTTCTTTATTGTAATAGCATATGCCAATCGGAGTGGGAATTGCCTTCTGTGCATGTCAAAAGGCAGGTCAGAGTCATCCATAGTATCGAGACCTATCCTGGGGATGAAGACGTGTTGACCACAGTGTTTACCAGTGATTATGTTTGCTTCAAGTAAGTGGTCATGCGTAATGTGTCCTGTCTCTCTGTAGGAGTTTGTCTATTACGGTTGTTTTGCAATCGTAAGGACCTCTCGTCGGGTGTCTCATTGGCACGCTTTTGCCTCCTTCTTTCGCGATCACGGTGTAATCTGTCTTCTCTCTCTGTAGGGGTTTCAGTTGCCTTTTGTTGTGCGGCAGAGACGCGTCGTTGAGCTAATCTGTGTGAATGCTGAGTGTCCGTTTCTTGCGAGCGACTGGCACGCCTTTGCCTCTTTGCTTCGTGATCACGCTGTAATGTGTCGTCTCTCGCAGCAGCAGGTTCAGTTGCCTTTCGTTTCGGCATTGTTCCGTAAGGTCTCCTATGTACAAGTGCACATGGGTATCTGAAGACGGAAAGGCATAGTGGGCCGGAAGGGAGAAAATAGAACATCGCGGCTTGAAACACACGAATTGGTGACCAGGGGAACCATCCAACTCAGACGCGGGGCTCGAAATACTCACGTGCACAAAGGGGAAAGAACGGAGGGGGGTAAGCAGGAATTCTGAGAGGGGAAGGACTGGGGCTTTTCTACGGGGGCGGCTATACAGCTAAAGGGAACCCGGACCCAGACACGGACACGGACGCTGCGCTGGGCTTTTATTATATAGATGATGGAGATTGCAGGGACGCATTCAGCCTTGACTCGACCCGTGCGCACTCACAAACAGAGACAAAAACAAAGCAAACTGGTAATCAAACAGCAAATAAAGAATGTAATTTAAAAAAATGAAATAAGAAAACAACAATACCACCCCTGTTCCACTTACAGCGATTACATTAAATACAACAAAGCACAAACAAAACACATACAGTAAATCATGAAAAAGTTAATGAAAAACGGCAACGGATGAAAATAGATAGTCCAGAGATCCACACGTTGAATGGGAATGTACAGATAGTCCTACCGGTAGTTCCTGAAATGGTGAAGATGGGTTCAGGAGCACTCCTTTCTTTGCAGGATGGCCATGAATCCACTTACAGTCCTCATGTACACAGGCAGATGTCAGACAATCCAGATGTACGAAACGATCCAGGACAAAATGAATAAGTGCAGGTAACCCAACAGAAGGCAGACAGACAGGAACTTGAAACACAGATTACAAAAACTTTTTTTTTTTTTTTGCTTTTGGTCACTGGCCCCCTTTTTAAAAGCCGCGCTGACATCCTTTGACCTCAACAGCCCCAGCATCCTCAGCAGAAGATCAATCAGAGCCACTGCACGGACTGCTGGGAGTTGCAAGTTCAAATTCTTTTGCCCATTTTCACCATCCTAAGTCGTGGTTTTCTCTACAGCTGCTTCCTGTTCTCTCTACAGTATGGTATTGCCATGATAAAAGCCATAAAAATTGTGGAGGATATTTGCGGTTTCTGCTAACAATTATTAGTTAGGTTCTAAGGAAAAATCCGCAAATGACTGAGGCCGCAAACTCTGAACCGTGACTTCGCGGGGGTCTACTGTATTTTATTAGATATATAAAAAAAACTATACATAGAATTTTAATTATGCAGATGGATTGAAATGTAAAGTTTTGCTTCTAGAGGAACAATTGTTTCCAGTCTCCTAGTGGTGCATTCAGCCCCCCTCTTCACAACGGCGTGTAGTGCTGGAGGGGAACGCGGGTTGGGGTTGGCGAGCGAAGTGAGCAGGGTATGTGTATATATATATGTGTATGTGTATATATATATATATATATATATATATATATATATATATATATATATATCTGCATTTTACAGGATTTTTGAAAACTGTTTGCCCTGGCTTGTCTTATCAACTACTAAGCATATCATAAACTAAATTAGTGTGTAATCAGAATGACAACAAATCGTTAAAGTATTCCATCTTACAATTTAGCTTATGGTCCTATAATAGAACCTCATACACTAATGTATAATCATAATAATATACACACTCACTTTTGCTCTTCTTCCAGGACGCAAATCCTGTTCTTCTCATTCGAAGTCAGCATCCATATGTATGTTTTACTGTAAGTTCATATGGTAACACTGTTTTCATTAACTCCCATTCATAAATTTTGAATCACGATATCTTGCCTTTAGCTATACAGTCTTCACATTCTTGCAACCTAGTGTGTAACCTTATTGGCTGTTCTGAGCATGGGAAGTGCTTGATGCACTTAGTGCACACCCTACCGGCATAATGTCATGCCATTGGTTAGCATAACATCAGGCATGTGTACATTGATTGGTTAAAAAATATGTTGGCAGGTTACCTTAAAAATCTTATCTTAAAAAGTTTTGATTGGCCCCTATGTTTTAAAGGTGCTCTTGAGTTTCAGAAATGTATTAATGTTTGATATTAGTGTGAATCCTGTGTTATTAATTTCAGCCTTTGCTGTTACTTCTATTGTATTCCTTTGACTATTTGTGAAGCACTTTGAGCATTCAAAGGGTGCTATATAAATAAAATGTAATATTATTATTGCACAGCAACACAAGCTCAGGTTTGATCGCTGACCTGGTCAGTGTCTATATGGAGTTTCCATGTTTTCCCCATGTGTATATGGATATAGTGTGCATAACTTCAATTATTGTTTTATTGCTGAATATTAGAAATTGTGCCATTAAGCACTCTCAACTACCAAAATCAGATTATTCTTACTTGTATGATTAAATAACATCCTCCCAGTTTAGGCTCACAAGGAGTGAGAAAGAATAATTTAGAGGTAACAATAGTTAAGTATTTTGGTTGACAATGCACATTGAAATATATAAGCATCTGTTTTAGAAAAAACATGAAGAGAATGACTGAAATAACAACAACAATATTTATTTATATAGCATATTTTCATACAAATGATATAGCTCAAAGTTCTTTACAGGATGAAGAAAGAGAAGACAAAATACAAAAAATAAAATTAGGCAATACTAACATAGAATAAAAGTAAGGTCCGATGGCCAGGGAAGACAGAAAAAAAAAAAGAACTCCAGACAGCTGGAAAAAAAAAATCTGCAGGGGTTCCAGGCCACGAGACTGCCCAGCCCCCTCTAGGCATTCTACCTAATATAAATGAATAAATGATTCAAGTAGATAAAAGACAAAAATGTACTAGGAGAATGATTCATGTAATACACAAAATGTACTAGTAAATGGATTAAGAAATTAGCAGATATGCTGTAAAAAGCAAGACTTGGTGGTTATCACATACACAGAAATTTCAAGGATAATAGCTGAACCTAAGAGATATAAGAAGAACAAGAGTGTAGTTGAATAGCCTTTTATTTGAATTTGTTGTTTGAGTTTAAGCCAACAAACCTATCAGAGTAATTGCCGAGATTAATTCAACACTGTTATGGAAATTCAAATGTCTATAAATCTGAACCCTGTCTTTGCTACTTTGGTCATTCTGTAATAGACTACTGTCTATTGAATGCTTCCTTTTAAGCATTTGCTGAAGAGAAATAAAAGACACAATGAACACACTTCCTCCTGCTGGGTTCCCGACTCAAAGAGGTCTTTTGAGTTATATTATTAATATACTGTATTTCAAATTTAATTTCTATCACAGGTGTTCCACAGGTTTTGCGTGTTGCTCACTAAGGGAATCTACTGTAAGTGTTTTGCTAAGGGATGTTGCTATAACTTAATGCAAATGGTATGCTTGTACAAATGCAGTATATGGAACATAGAAAATCTCTGTTTTTGTTAGTACTGTTATTAACATAGTTCAAGTAGTGACTTCAATAGTATTTAAAAAAATAAGCAAAGTAAGAATTCCCTGAAAAAAATGGGATAAAAAAATATACTTTTGAAATGGGTAGGTGACATATAGTCTGTATTAAGAGATATCAATAATAAATATAAAATAAGAATATTTGTGTGTGATGATCTTGCTGCTTGCAACTGGAATCTGAAAAATGAAAAAATAAACCATTTTTTAAATGAAATTACCATTTGTTTAAATTTGTTGCAGGTTAATGTAACAAATGACATCAGAGCACACTTGTTGTTTGATTCTTGCATTTTTTGATTATGCTGGAAGCCTTGAACTGTCACAATATCAGGAGAAAATGGAGTTTTGTCACAGACACTAAAATTGTGTGGATTAAGTTGATATAGGTACAACGAGAATGATATACATTTTGACAACTATAAAGAAAATTGTGTTTTACATTTGCAAAACCGTGTCTGTGTTGACATTTTTGGTAAAACAAATCTAATAAAAATGTAGCAAAAACTACAAGCTAATTGCTGAAAACTAAAACTACATAAAATAGAACTGAAAACTAAAATTAGAAAATGGTGAAAAACTAAAACTAAATAAAAACTAGAAAAAAAGAATGAAAAACTAAATAAAAGCTAACATTAGAAAATGGAGAAAAACCTACACTTAATAAAAATAAAAAGTAAAATCGAAAACTAGAAAAACACTGATTATTATTTATTGATTTCAACCTTTTAAAGTTTTGGGAACATGAAATACAAATTTAAACAGACTCAGGAAATAGACAACTTAATATACAGAGTCATAATTCATGTAAAATTTTGTATATGATTTTAATAGCCAGTTACAAGCATATTGAAATAAAGATCACTAGAACCTAGAAAGAAATCGACTACTCTTGTAAAAAGGTTGAGCATGTGCTGATTATAGCACATTGCTGCACCCACCACATAACGAACCACCTGGATTGGGATCCAAGTGCAGTCTTGCAATGGGTGAGACCTCAGCACCACACTGACCCCAGGCCCTGAGTTTTCTCTGCAAGTTGGAGGTTAATGTCATACCCAGGACAAAACAATTGCAGATTAAGGGCCTTGCTCAAGGGCCCAATGGAGCAGAGTCACTTCTGGCTTGTACAGGATTTGAACCAGCAACCTTCCAATTGCCGGCACAGATCCCTAGCCACAGAGCCACCACTCTGCCCCTTTGTAAAAGGGATCAAAAAAATAAATAAATAAAATAATTATATGTAACAAGTGATTGTACCAAAATGGGTGAAGCAAGGCCAGTTTGCAGTGATTCATTTAATTGGCTTTTCTTAAAGCAGTATTTATAAAATCATCAATAAAACAAATACCCCAGAATTATAATCAAGTCCGTGCCTGGAACTCTGCAAAAATAATCAGTTCATTACTCAAAGGCTTCAAAGGAGGTTGGGAGCATGCGTTGATTGGAGCATGTTGCTGCACACACCACACAACGGATAGCTGTGAATTTTTAAGTACTGTAAGATTAATGCTCCATTTTGTAACAATCTAGTTTGCTTTGTTAGGCTCATCCAACCTGTCACATTTGTCTTTAAGGGCCAAGTATTCCTTCCTGTCTTATCCTGATGATGATCTGAATTAGTATTGGGACATATTTGCTCATCTCTCTTTCTGTGAAGTTCAGGCCAACGTGTATGTTTTCTTTTGTTATCAAGGAGAAAACACTTCATTTAATATTTAAAATGTTTTATATTTAATGTTGTCCGTAGAAATGTATACAATTTCACGATAATGGTACAGCCAATCGAAACAAGGATCAATGATTCTCCAGGGTGGCTTTTAGTGTTGTGATATATAGTGAAAACAGAAAAATGAATACATTTATTAAAAAGAACAGAGCTTTTGTCTTTCTGTCTATTTAACAACTTGATGTAAAGACTATAGTAGCCAATTGCCAGTTCCAGACATAACAATTGTCAATTGCTGGTTACATTTATTGAACAGTGATGATTCCTGAGCATGCAAACAGTTATTTTACAGTGATGTCAAAAATTGCATATACGGCGGAGTGGTGGCTCTGAGGCTAGAGATCTGCACTGGCAATCAGAAGGTTGCCGGCTCGAATCCCGTAAATGCCAATAGGGACTCTGCTCTGTTGGGCCCTTGAGCAAGGCCCTTAACCTGCAATTGTTTAGCGCTTTGAGTAGTGAGAAAAGCGCTATATAAATGCAAATAATTAATTATATATACTTGATGTACCATTTGAAAAATGACTTGTGTTAATGTTTGGCCCTTAGTTTTACAATCTAAAAGCATAATTACTGTTAGACATATATGAAAAAAAGGGATCAAAAATATACTTTTGAAATGGTTAGGTGACATATAGTCTGCATTAAGAGATATCAATAATAAACATAAAATAAGAATATTGAGCCAGTCATCAGTCCCAGCATGAAGTGCTTCGAAAGATTAGTCATGTCATACATAAAGACTAAACTCTCTGCCTCCCTTGACCCTCTTCAGTTTGCATACCGCTTAAACAGGTCAACTGAGGATGCCGTATGCTCTGCCATTCACCTCTCCCTGGCACATCTGGATAAAAAAGACACATATGTCAGGATGCTATTCATAGACTTTAGCTCCACCTTCAACACAATCATCCCTCAAAAGCTGGTTGTAAAACTGAGCAGGTTGGGCCTGAACACCACCCTCTGCAATTGGATCCTGGACTTCTTGACAGAGAGACCCCAATCAGTTCAGATGGGCTGCAACACTTCCAACATCATCACATTGAACACTGGAGCACCGGAGGGCTGCGTGCTTAGTCCACTGCTCTTCACCCTGCTGACTCACGACTGCACAGCCATGCACAATGCCAGCCACATCATCAAGTTTGCGGATGATACGATGGTCCTGGGACTGATAAGCAGGGATGATGAAACAGCATACAGAGATGAGGTGGAACGGCTGTATTGTGAAGACAACAATTTATCTCTCAATGTCGACAAGACAAAAGAGATAATTGTGGACTTCAGAAAATTACATCTTGCCCACATCCCACTCAGCATCAACGATTTAGATGTGGAGACTGTTAGGAGTACCAAGTTCCTCGGTGTGCACATAACTGAGGAACTTACGATCAAGAAAGCCCAGCAGAGACTACACTTCCTGAGGCGGCTGAAGCGAGCAAGTCTTCCCCCTTCCATCCTCACCATGTTCTACAGAGGCACCACTGAGAGTGTTCTGACCAGCTGCATCACTGTCTGGTATGGCAAATGCAACATATCCGACCGCAAGTGCCTGCAAAGGATAGTGAAGACAGCAGAGAACATTATTAGGGTGCCTCACTCTTCACTACAGGACATACTTTACAAAGTTATTCTCTATGATTGTCCGCAAGTCCTGCAGCATTGTGCAGGACCCCTTACACTCCTCACATGGACTTTTCACACTTCTGCGATCCAAGAGAAGATACTGCAGCATCAAAGCCAGATCTGCCAGGCTGAAGGAGAGTTTTTACCCCCAAGCTGTCAGACTCCTTAACACCATGCTGCCCCCTGGGATCTTCCACACTGCCTCAACCACCTCTAAAAACAGAACTTTTATACATGCAAGCCACTTTCCTGCAAAGACGAGCGTGCATGTAGAAAAGAACTGAAAATCTTATACTGACCTTTAAGTATTTTGCACACTGCGCTTTGACATTCTTTGATATCCTTCTTCTGTGAAACATTCTGACCTGTCATTGTTTACACGTCTTAAACAACTATTATCATACACTGATAATTTCTGTATTATCTATATCTATTATTTATTTATTATATTATATATTTATTGACTATATTTACCATACATTGCATAATACCATACATTGCATTAATGTTCATATTGCTTACTACATGTCAATATTGCTGCTATTTTTTTGTCTTGTCTTTGCACAATGTCTTGTCTTGTTTGTGTTTTAATTTTAATTTTAAATTTAAATTTTAATTCTATTTTTAATTTAATATTAATTTTGTATTTGCATTTCATGTTGTTACACTGTGGACCCTGAGCTTTGCAATTTCGTCTGTCTGTATACTTGTATATGGTTGAGATGACAATAAAGTTCGCTTTGACTTTGAATATGTTCATTGTTTTGTTTATTAGGCATGACATGGTTGCACAGAGATGAGCACTACTACCTGAGCTCAGTTAGTGACCCAATCACCTGTGTGAAGCTTGCACATTCTCCATGAACCTGCAAGGCTACTGTACAGGTAGTTCAGTTTCCTCCTAGATCCTAAAGGTGTGCATGATAAATTAAAGAACATATTTAAATGGTTTTGGTGTGAACGTGGGCATGAGAGTGCTTTGAGATTCTAATACTGCATGTTTAGCCTCTGAAGTTTGAAAGTCCCAAAATGTTTCAGAATGTGGGCAGATGGATTGATTATATTGTGCTGAAAAAGGGAAAATATTGTTATAAGAATAGAAAAGCTACCTAGCCCAATGAGGAAAATCCTGAAAAAACATATATTCCCTTCAATCTGGCAAAATACCTAGTCATAAATATTTCAAATACTTTCCCCATTTATTGTATCCATCAATTCCTCTACTGTTTTACATTTTGGCCAGTACTGTGTTTTTGTTACAGCACTGGTAACAGGTGCAGAAAAGAGGGAAAGGACCTGGAAGTGTGCCAACAGTATAGTTACAAAGAAAAGTTCTAAGGAGAGATAATTAAACAATCAAAGTTTAAAGCAGAAAACTCAAAAGAATATTTATGCCAGAAAATTTGAAAATAACACAAGCTAAAGTTTCTTTAGTTTATCCATGAAGTAGGACAGTGATAAAATTAGTGGTGACTCAGAGAAGGTGAACTTAGAAAGCAGTTTAATGAAAAGATTAGGGAGAAAATTAGGCTAAAGTCTTCTATAAATGAATGGTGGGAAGATAACAGCAGAGTTTTGTATAAAGTGAAAGAAGAAGTGTTAGAAAAGTCAAGAGTTACATTTACAGCATTTGGCAGACACTTGTTAGGCAAATTAATGTGATTGCTATGTAATCAAATAGGTAAATATTTCAAGTGTACTGCCAAATATAGACCAGAGTTGCTAACAAACTAGATTCCTGAGCTAAAAACAAAGCTAAAACAAAGGCAAAACTCAGATAAGTTTTTACATTTTTTTTCCTGAAATGAACTACTACAAGTGGCGCAATGTTGTAGGCAATGATACCCCAAGGCATAAATTGTTATTAAGTTTTGCTGCAATCTGAAATGTAGTGTATAGGCTAGGGGCTCAAGTAAATCAATATTTTCCTATATAACTTGTAGACAACCCAGCATGCAGCATTTAGAGAGATATAAATTGGAGCTAACATACAGTCCATATTCATTAATGGTAATAAAACTTGCAAAAAATTGTTTTGGTTTGTGTAAATGTAACTTCAATCTGGATTGCAGCTTGCTCTCTTTTTCTCAACTTGCTTCTGGCATTTTCAGAAAATGCTCTAATAGGTGACACACACATTGATCACGCTACAGGGATATGTAGAAAGCTGGTGGAAATATTTCTCCCACAGATGGACAAAAGAAATTGGCACTGAAGACTGCACAGAGGGAAGTAAATTTAGCTGAGCACGGTCTGATTATAGAGTGCCCAACAAGATGGGGCACAAGGCAGAAAATAGCTGAGTGCATCCTAGAGCAACAACAGGTTAATTCAAGTCCTCTGTGATGACAGAAAGACACAGTATCTGGTTCCAGCATGGCAGACATAGAAGTCCTAGAGACAGTGAATAAGGCTCTGATGTCACTTCATGAATTTACAGAGGCACTGTCTGGAGGGGACTATATCAGTGTGTGTTATGTGCAACCAGTACTTTATCAACTAACTTCTAACTTCTCTCTCTCATTCTTTCCTGGGGCACGAAGCAGAAGCAGACAAAGACCGGCAGTGAGATGAATCGCATCGTTGAAGACCTCCAGGCTCTCAACAACCAGATCCAGAAACCCCTGTCCAGACGGAGGTACCAGAGGGATTTGAAGGCTTGGCTGATGGAAAAATCATCCCCGTCATCTGAAATCGACGCAACACATCAAGTTTTAGTAACATCAACACCACATTGTGCCATTCACCTCCAAGGCCAAGTGAGCTTCACCCCTGCGCCTCGTCGTCGGAGCGACGACGTCAACGATGAAGACCTCGGCTTGTTTCAGCTATGCAGGCAGGGGTTTAAGGCTAGAACACCTCCATCGGCACAGGCAAGCATCTCCACCCAGAACCGGTTCAATCCTCGCCGCGCCCCACAGTTTGCCTTCAACCCCGGGTGATGTATTTGTGATTGGTGATTCAATCGTAAGAAATCTGAACATTGCATGCCCTAATCAGAAATCTTTTGTTTCTTGTTTTCTCAGTTCTCATGTCCGAGATGTTATGAGACATGTGCTGACAGTCTTCGAGAAGCACAAGAACAGGGCAGTGGGATCCATTGTAATACACGCAGGGGTAAACGACGTGAGACACCAACAGTCGGAGATTCTCAAGGTGGACTTCGCAGCACTAATCAAAGCCATGAAGGAGAGGACCCCGTCTGCAAGAATCTTCATCTTGGGTCCCCTACCTCTCATTAGAAGATCAAACGAGTATTACAGTGGTCTGCTGGGATTAAACACCTGGCTGAAAGGCTTCTGCGAGAATCAAAACATCGGGTTCATAAACAACTGGGACCTCTTCTGGGAGAGGCCGCGTTTTTTCAAGCGGGATGGTCTGCATCCAAATAGATTTGGTGCCTGGGTCCTCTCAGAAAATATCAATAAGTTAATTTGTCTCTCTTGACTCGCTATTTCTACTCCTAACCCTTTCCGTTATGCTTTGCTAGGACATGATAATTCTTTAACAAAGTCTCCTGCAAAAGTGCACTGCATTACTACTCTAACAACTAACCTCAATACGTGTAAAAAGTCTAGGCAGTGTGGCATAAATACAAATAATTTAATTACAATTACACCTTTAGATGAACAATGCATTAAATCTATAAAAAACAGATTATAGATTAAATAAAAATACATAAAGAGTGGCGCTAATAAAAATAACTTAATTTCTATCTTGAATACCCATAACGCACATAAAATTCAGCTCTGCTCTTCTGAAACATTAAATATGGCTTTATTAAATGTTAGAGCATTAACCAACAAGACGTTTTCCATCAACGATCTTATTAGTGATAGGAAAATTGATTTTATCGCACTAAGTGAAATGTGGCTTAGCTCTGTTGGCGCGCCTGTTTTAATCGAATCTGAGCCTCCAAATTACAGTTTTGCTCGTGTGGATCACCAAGGAAAGAGAGGAGGCGGTTTAGCAAACATTTACTCGAGCCGGTTAAAGTATAAAGATGTCCGTTTTGGTAAATTCAAGTCCATTGAGTATCTTGCCGTTGTTATTCATGGAGTTTCTCAGTTTCTAGTATTATCCGTGTATAGACCTCCTAAATACAATGCGTCTTTCTTTGAGGAATTCTCAGACTTGGTGTCAATTATAATTACGAACTATGATGCACTCCTAATAGTTGGTGACTTTAATTTTCATATCGATAAACAGTGTGACCCAAAAGTAAAAGAATTTATGTACCTCCTGGACTCTTTTGATTTGAGACAGCTCGTTAATCAGTCTACACATAAAGCAGGTCATATGTTAGACTTAGTAATTACTAAAGGACTGAATGTTGATGTGAAGCAGATCATTGATATTGGTCTATCAGACCATTTTCTTTTACTATTTAATATAGAAATAATGATAGAAAACATTCACGAGAAGCATATTGTTAAAAAACGCTTCTTTGATTCATCAGCAGCTTCAAAATTTACAAACATTCTAAGCCACTAGTCCCATTGTAGTATTAACTACAATAGCGAGGATAATGTAAATAGTAAGGTGGAAAAAATTAATACTAAGGTGAGAGCTGCTGCTGACATAGTCGCACCTGAAAAGACAGTTAAAAAATCTTCTAATATTCTTATACCATGGAAGACCCAAAGAATGATTTAAGGAGAACATGCCGGAGAGCTGAGCATAAATGGAGAAAAACTAAACTAACTATCCACTATGAGATATTGAAGGTTAAAATAACAATATAATAACACAGTCCGTCTTGAGAGGTGCTGCTGTTTCTCTAGAATTATAAATAACAATGCTAGAAATCCTGCGGTGGGTTGGCACCCTGCACGGGACTGATTCCTGCCTTGTGCCCTGTGTTGGCTGGGATTGGCTCCAGCAGACCCCCGTGACCCTGTGTTTGGATTCAGCGGGTTGGATAATGGATGGATGGATGCTAGTAATCCCAGAGTCTTATTCTCTATGATTGATCATCTGCTAAACCCAGCTAACTCAATGGATTGCCTCCAGAATACTTCCAGTGAAACTTGTGAGGCTATTGCTGTATTTTTCAATCAAAAAATTAATGATAATAGAAAGGATATATTATGTCTCCCCAACACTGCGCATCCTCTTAAGCCCCAGTACTCCATTATAAACAAATTAAATTCTTTCACCAGGATAGATTTACCTGATTTACATAAAATAATTTCTCAACTGAGACCCTCCACCTGTGTCCTTGACCCAATGTCAAAAAGTTTTTTCAAAGAAGTATCAGGTGTGCTAATTGATAGAATTCTTGACATAGTAAACTCGTCATTAGATACGGGGGTCTTCCAGACTGTCTTAAGACTGCTGTAGTTAAACCCCTACTCAAGAAAAATAATCTCGACTCCTCTGCTTTTGAAAATTTTAGACCTATTTCCAACCTGCCTTTCTTAAGTAAAATTCTAGAGAAGACAGTCATTATGCAGCTAAATGACCACCTCAATAAACATGCTATTCTTGATAAGTTTCAGTTGGGTTTTAGAACAAATCACTGTACAGAAACTGCACTCATTAAAGTAGTAAATGACTTGCGGGTAAATGCAGACAGAGGCCATTTATTTGTTCTCATCCTCTTAGATCTGAGTGCCGCATTTGAAACCATTGATCACAATATTCTTAGAAATCGCCTTAGTCAGTGGGTGGGCCTCTCTGGCAGTGTCTTAAATTGGTTTGAATCCTACCTGACAGGTAGAAAATTCTTTGTTAGTTGTGGTAATTATACTTCAAAGACACATGATATCCTATATGGTGTTCCACAAGACTCTATCCTAGGTCTGCTGCTCTTTTCGATCTACATGCTTCTGTTAGGTCAGATTATCTTAGGGCATACCGTGAGCTACCACAGCTATGCTGATGACACACAACTGTATTGATCAATAGCACCTAATGACCCAGATCACTAAGACAGCATTTTTTCACTTAAGAAATATACCAAAATATCCCAGCCAACAACCCTGGGCAGGGTGCCAACCCACCGCAGGACACACACAAACACACCCACAGCACACACTAGGGCCAATTTAGAATCGCCAATCCACCTAACCTGCATGTCTTTGGACTGTGGGAGGAAACCAGAGCGCCCGGAGGAAACCCACGCAGACAGGGGGAGAACATGCAAACTCCACGCAGGGAGGACCCGGGAATCGAACCCAGGTCCCCAGATCTCCCAACTGCGAGGCAGCAGCGCTACCCACTGCGCCACCGTGCCGCCCCTCAACAGTAGATGATATTACATAATATGATTTGGATTTGTTCAGAGTTCTGGAGACCTCGGCCATCAAGCTATCTCCCCCTATTGGCCATTCCACAGCTGACTCAGTGCTGGGCCAGCCAATTCGATGACAGGATCCCTTCTGCCTGATGGTTCCTGCAATTATCCATCAGAGATGACTTTACCTTAGGCGGGCAAAACAACTTGGCAGGTGGGTGGCACCATGTGCCATATTTGAGTACCGAGAAGACAAACAAAATAGGTAAGGGTTAGTAACAAATTATAACTATCATATTACTAATGTTTTAGTGCTGATGACTAACAACAGAGATGCATCTGTACAGTTAATCAGCAGCTTTAGTCAGGATATGCTAAACTGAAGTAGTGAGTCTTCAGTCGGGATCTGAAAACTGAGAATGAAGAGGAATCTCTTATAGTAGCAAATAGACCATTCCACAGTTTAGGGGCCCTGTAACTAAATGCTCATTCTCCTACTGTTATTTTATCAATCCTTGGAATCATAAGCAGACTGGCATCATGTGATCTTAATGTACATTCTGGTTTGTAAGTCATGATAAGTTCAGACAAGTAAGCTGGACCTTGGCCATTTAAGGCTTTATATGTTAAAAGGAGGACTTTGAAATCTGCCCTAAACTTAACTGAGATCCAGTGTAAGGATTTAAGAACTAGAGTTATGTGTTCATATTTTCTTGTTCTTGTAATAATTCTTGCATCAGCATTTTGGATGAACACCGCATTGCAGTAGTCAATCCTACTAAAAATAAATGCATGAATTAATTTGTCATAATCCTGCTTATTTAGAAACACTTTCATTTCCCAGCATTTGTAAGGTGGAAGGAACATGAGTTAGACAACTTTGTGATGTGTGCTTTAAATGACTTGGTAGAATCAAGGATAGCTCATAGATTGTGGGCAGATTCAGTAAAATTAATGGTTATTACAACTGAGTTAAATGATGACAAACATCTCTGTTTTATCAGTGTTTAACACTAGAATTACCAAAGCCTACGAAAAAACTTGTAGATCCGTCCCACCTTAAATTGCTTCGCACCTCTCCATCAGCGTCTTTTGTCCTGTAAATGTGTCAATAAGCAGCAAGCAGCACGGAGCCTACTATCACAGTTTTCTCAGCTCAAGTCTGTTTACCTGCATGACAGTTGCTTAGAGTTGTATAGAGTGAGAAGTCAAGCAAAATTACACCTTTTATAAATACTATATGGTTATTTGGAACACATGCATTTCATGTGCGTTCCATGTATACAAAAATTTATATAAACACATCGTTAAAACAGAAACGTTTTTTATGTTTTAGTAATAATTGACAAAATGTAGACATGATGTGTTTAATGTGTGAAGCCTGAAGTCCAAATATCAAATAAGCACTTTTCACAAAAGGTGCAAATACAGGGTATAACAGAACAAGTGCGCTTCTATTCAAGAATATAACTGCAGAAAAAGAATCCGCATTAGGGTGCAACATTAACACCCCTTTGATACAATTGCTTTGGTGGCACAACAGTGACAACTGTTGATTGGTAATCCAAACTTCACGGGTTCAACCCCAGATGAGTCCGTTTTGAGAAGTGAGCTGCTCTTATTCTTACTATTTTTGAAAAAAAACAAAACATTTGATTTGAGTCTGTAACAGCTGGTGTAAATTTATGATACTTGTAAAGGTTAGATTTGTTTTTTTTTTTACTCAATTTTATTCTCTCAGTCGCATTCACGATCCCACCCCCCCACCCCCCCGATCTGGCACTGCTGTTTTCACATAAAGATGTATAACAGAGGTGAACTCAGATGATCACGACTGTTCTACATCAGAGAAAGAATGCACGTCGCACTTTTGCCGTCGCTGTACTTTGTATTTGTACACTGGAAGCTCTGCAGTCTACTTGTGTCTTTACACTGTAGGAAATAAGTAAATAAATCATGATGAATAGGTAAATAACATTCAATCTGTCTCTTATATACAAAGTACAGCAACGGCAGCTTCCACCTTCAGCTATAGACTCTTCAGTGCGCAATCGACTCTCCATGCTAGTGTTTAGATCTGGACGGTGCCTTGTGTAGACATCTGTACATAGATTGTTGTAGACACGGAACACACATAAAATGCATGTGTTCCAAATAACAACATAGTATTTATAAAAGGTGTTATTTTGCTTGACTTTTCACTCTATACAAACTCTAAGCAACTGACACGCAGGTAAACAGACATGAGCTGAGAAAACTGTGCGGCGGTGGGGGGATGTGATAGTAGGCTGCTTGCTGCTTATCGACACATTTACAGGACAAAAGACGCTGATAGAGAGGTACGAAGCGATTTAAGGTGGGACAGATCTACAAGTTTTTTCATAGGCTCTGGTAATTCTAGTGTTAAAGAAAAGTAGTTCTCATACATCCACTCTTTTAATTCACTAACACACCTAATTAAAGACAACATCAGAGAAACTTCATTTGATCTAAAAGAAAGGTATAACTGGGTGTCATCTGCGTACGAGTGAAAATTAACTTGATGTTTCCTAGACAGGGGCTGAGAGTCAGAGGAGGACATGGAACTATTTACTCTAAGCCCAGAATAAGACCAGAACATAAGCTGAATGATGGAATTGTTCACTGTGAGGAAAACTGCAGCCACCAGGAGAAGAAAGCAGAGTGTGGAGCAAACACATGGCATAGATTGATTGCATGTTTTTGATGTTTTCTCCTTATAAGCAAGGGAATAAGGAGGGAGCAATATAACATGGTGTTTAACCTAGTGCCCACAGATGATATTAGTGATTGGATAAAACAGATGTTAGGGGGATGGCAGGGAGAATTATACCCCAAAGCTAGAAGGTATCCAATTGTCAGAACCCAGACACTTCCATCTTACCCCTCCTAACAATTCAAAACATTGACTACACCACCCAAATTTGTCAGTGGTATTCCACACTAATTCACCCCCACTGTTTATACATAATATATATACATAATACTTTTTATTCCAGAGCTGTTGTTATGCAATAACTTCAAGACACCAATGTAACAACTCTTTTGATCTTTACTAGTAAAATAATCAAAATATAAAAGATAAAACCAATAATTAAAGCATTCAGAACCTTCTTGTATCTCAATCAATACCATAGAACAAAAAAGTCAGTTGCTTAACATCATTGGGTGTCACATAAATTGCTTCCTCAAAAAAAGAAAAAAAACAAGAAAAAGAGAACAAAATTTTCCTCAGAATGTCCCCAAGTCAGCAGTCTGGTGTCTTCACGTACACCCTGTTTCAGCATGGCATCTACAAGAAAATGCACACTGGGCAGCACTCCACATGTAGCATCCAACTGTTATACATCAATCGAATACACCACAAAAAATGGGGCTATTCACCCTCTGTCTGGGCTGTGGATCCCCACCACATGCCCAGACCCTGTCACTTGTGCTTTGTGGTGTTAAGCCGAATGGGACACTATTCATTCTTCCGTTGGACAGCTGCGATACTCCGCTCTCCACAGACACTCCCTCTCGTTCTCCTGCATTCCTCCACGATGCACCTCAATGCAATGGAAAGAGGATCCTGTAGCCATCAGCCAAAACAATAACCACCTGTGTGCCCATCAGTCTTTATAATGCTTCGCCTTTCTCTGTTACCTCACTATGCATCTCTTCACACATTAAGGGAACAGCTGCACCGCTTAAAAACTTACAGCCCCACCCCCAGCTCATACATACTTGGCCTAAAATCCACATCATTCGGCCTCCATAGGTGAATCCAACAGTGAATCAAAACATTTACATACAAATATCCAAGTGTAGAAAATTAGCTTGAATAAAAGAGAAAAAACCTAACCTCCAACCAATAAAATTGACACACAATTACAATAATCAAAATATATGAAAATACTCCACTCTAAACAACACAAATATTAAAAAATAGTGCTCAATTCAAGTGCAAACAAAAGAAAAAAGGTGCTCAAATCCAACAATGCCAATTCCACTCTGTAACACAGGCAGCTGGATACTTAGTGTTTGGTTTTATGAGAGGGGTTTGAAAAAGTGCAGGAAGACCCAGAGGTAAAGACAGAGAGGTGTAACAATAGAATTGTAAGAGATGACAAAAACAGCTGGTAAGATTAAGGCAAGAATAGTTGATAGGGATGCTAAAAGTTTTTTTTTTTTAATTGTCTTATGGTGGCATCTCTTATAGCTCTAAATGTATAAGGGGGAGGATTTGGATCTGCAAGGAAATAATCAATATAGCCTTGAAAAATCCTATGTGTGCCGTGTTCTTCATTCTGATGCCTGTCATAATACATATACTGTACATTGTGTAATGGGTATCTATCTATCTATCTATCTATCTATCTATCTATCTATCTATCTATCATTGTTAAAGCAACCAATGATCTCACAGCAATATCATGAACTGTTTTAATTGAAATGTAATGTGATACATTAGATAAATAATACCATTTGCCTTATTTCTTCACGGAATAAGCTTCTGATAATATTCAGACCTTGAGAAAATGAATTTCTAATGAGAAATCTGAACAATGTGAGCTAAGCAGAATGAAGATGTAATTTTATTCTCATTGATGCTTGAATTACAAAACAGGTCATACTTAAGAGATGAAGATTTTTATTAATGCCACATTTATTTAATAAATTTGGCATTGCATTTAATTGGATTGCAATGAAATTCCTGAAGTGTAATGTAGTGAATGTTAATAGTGAATTTCAAATTGCAGAACTCCATGATCATGCATTACTCCGCAATAAGTGTTCAGCACGCATTAAATGACTACTTTATAAACTAAGGGGTATGACAGAATTTGTTTTGTTACCATGTCATATACATCAATACTTTAAGATATCAAAATTAGGGTCAGCTTTTATTTGTAAGTTTTTCCACAAAAAAAAATCATTAATCTGAATAAATATAAATATGACTGATATCTAGGTTTGGTTGAAGAGTCTTGCAAAGTGTTTTTACTTATTCTTAATTTTTTATTGTGTTATCAGACCACCTGTGACATGCACCTAACATGGAAGGTATCAACAAACCTCTTATGGTATTTTCTTAACACTAGAATTACCAGAGCCTACGAAAAAACTCGTAAATCCGTCCCACCTTAAATCGCGTCTTAAATCCGTTTGCACGTTGTCATCTAAATGTGCTGATAAAGCTACTAGCAGCCAGCTATTCCATCCCCCCACCGACTTAGAATGAACTTCTCTCCTAGCTCAAGCCTTGCCTTGATTTGATTACCTGGGATTGAAGTGGAGTTTTACAGTGGAAATAATTCTAGCGTTATTTGGAATACACGCATTTCATGTGTGTTCCATTTCTATAGTTGGCTGTGCAAACACATTTTTAAAACAGAAACGTTTTTCATATTCTAATAGTAAATGACAAAATGTAGGCAAAAACTATATAACGTATGAAGCCTGAAGTCCATATATCAAAGAAACACTTTCACAAAAGGTACAAATAAAAGAACACGTGCGCCTTCATTCAAAAAAAAAAAAAAAAAAAAAGCCGTGTTAGCATGCCACATTGACACTCTGACTACAACTGCCGCAGTGGTGTAATGGTATCAGCGCCTGACTGAGAATCAGAGGGTGGTGAGTTCGATTCCGCACGGCTCCACTTCAAGAAATTAACTGCTCTTATTCTTACAATTTTAGAATAACAATATAAATTTGATTTCAGTCTGTAACAGGCGGTGTAACTTATGATACTGGTAAAGGTTAGCTTTTTTTTTTTTTTAATTCACTTTTCATTCTCGCAGTCACATTCAGAATCAATCCATACAACCCCATCTGACACAGCTGGTTTCACATAAATAAAAGTGCACTTTTATTCAAGACTATAACCGAAGAATAAAGAAAGCAAGTTACAGTTGGTGGTTGATACGACAGCTTGCGTGGTGCAATGTTAAGAACTGCTGATTTCCGATCCGTGCTATATAAAATCATCACATTCAAATATTAACAGTTCCCACACACCCAAGGTCCGCCATTCCTACATTTGCGACATGTGTACTTGTTGCAGTGTACACACCTCTCTGTGCTATGGTTCCTATTACAGTGAATGAGCACCTGACACTGTACTTTCTTCCCTGGTGGAAGCTGAGGTCTTAGAACGGAAGTTTGTTGACGCTGTATCATCTTTCCTTTTTCCATCGCCTTTTCCTGTAAGAAGCGACGACGAAGTTCCTCTGCAAGGTGAGCCATGAACACTCTTCTTTCCTCAGCGGACCCCGTGCATGCCTTATACAGTACGTGTGCGTTCATCGCTGCTAGGTCAAGGATGTTGTACAACACAGCAACCGGCCACCTGCGTGTTCCTGTGCGCACTGAACAAGCACGCGCCTTCTGGTCCATGATGTCAACGCCACGCTGGGGAAAAAAGAAAGACAAATATATGTGACATTTTGAAGAAATCATTTTATCACCAGAAGAGCACCAGGATACTTCGTCACACTAATATTTTTTTCATTAGCATACCTTCATGTGGTTGTAGTCTGTGACCGTGTTTGTTTTTGTTTTTTTTATCTTGCCCAATCTCCACATCATGGTGCATTGTGCTGAGAATGCAGACAGACTTCATCTTTTTGGGCACATACACTGTCAGCATGGCACTGGGAGATCTAAACACCAGCGTGGAGAATTGTTCGTGTACTGAACTGACTTTAGCTGCAGGTGGAAGTTCCCGTCGCACTTTATTCATGGTGCCAAGCAGAGTTGTATTGCGGTGCAGCAGTCTATTAGCCAGCGAAAGTGACGTGAAGAAGTTGTCTGTTGTTACGGTTCTGCCTTTTTGGATTGCGGCAGATTTGGAGACAAAGTACATGTGCAATGCCACTCCTTATTTAGGAAAAGATCCCAGTCGTCCCACGGGAGAAAGACTTTCCGAGTCTGTGGTCATAAAGCTTATGGAGCCATTTCTGGACAAAGGCAGAACCGTAACAACAGACAACTTCTTCACGTCACTTTCGCTGGCTAATAGACTGCTGCACCGCAATACAACTCTGCTTGGCACCATGAATAAAGTGCGACGGGAACTTCCACCTGCAGCTAAAGTCAGTTCAGTACACGAACAATTCTCCACGCTGGTGTTTAGATCTCCCAGTGCCATGCTGACAGTGTATGTGCCCAAAAAGATGAAGTCTGTCTGCATTCTCAGCACAATGCACCATGATGTGGAGATTGGGCAAGATAAAAAAAACAAAAACAAACACGGTCACAGACTACAACCACATGAAGGTATGCTAATGAAAAAAATATTAGTGTGACGAAGTATCCTGGTGCTCTTCTGGTGATAAAATGATTTCTTCAAAATGTCACATATATTTGTCTTTCTTTTTTCCCCAGCGTGGCGTTGACATCATGGACCAGAAGGCGCGTGCTTGTTCAGTGCGCACAGGAACACGCAGGTGGCCGGTTGCTGTGTTGTACAACATCCTTGACCTAGCAGCGATGAACGCACACGTACTGTATAAGGCATGCACGGGGTCCGCTGAGGAAAGAAGAGTGTTCATGGCTCACCTTGCAGAGGAACTTCGTCGTCGCTTCTTACAGGAAAAGGCGATGGAAAAAGGAAAGATGATACAGCGTCAACAAACTTCCGTTCTAAGACCTCAGCTTCCCCCAGGGAAGAAAGTACAGTGTCAGGTGCTCATTCACTGTAATAGGAACCATAGCACAGAGAGGTGTGTACACTGCAACAAGTACACATGTCGCAAATGTAGGAATGGCGGACCTTGGGTGTGTGGGAACTGTTAATATTTGAATGTGATGATTTTATATAGCACGGATCGGAAATCAGCAGTTCTTAACATTGCACCACGCAAGCTGTCGTATCAACCACCAACTGTAACTTGCTTTCTTTATTCTTCGGTTATAGTCTTGAATAAAAGTGCACTTTTATTTATGTGAAACCAGCTGTGTCAGATGGGGTTGTATGGATTGATTCTGAATGTGACTGCGAGAATGAAAAGTGAATTAAAAAAAAAAAAAGCTAACCTTTACCAGTATCATAAGTTACACCGCCTGTTACAGACTGAAATCAAATTTATATTGTTATTCTAAAATTGTAAGAATAAGAGCAGTTAATTTCTTGAAGTGGAGCCGTGCGGAATCGAACTCGCCACCCTCTGATTCTCAGTCAGGCGCTGATACCATTACACCACTGCGGCAGTTGTAGTCAGAGTGTCAATGTGGCATGCTAACACGGCTTTTTTTTTTTTTTTTTTTTTTGAATGAAGGCGCACGTGTTCTTTTATTTGTACCTTTTGTGAAAGTGTTTCTTTGATATATGGACTTCAGGCTTCATACGTTATATAGTTTTTGCCTACATTTTGTCATTTACTATTAGAATATGAAAAACGTTTCTGTTTTAAAAATGTGTTTGCACAGCCAACTATAGAAATGGAACACACATGAAATGCGTGTATTCCAAATAACGCTAGAATTATTTCCACTGTAAAACTCCACTTCAATCCCAGGTAATCAAATCAAGGCAAGGCTTGAGCTAGGAGAGAAGTTCATTCTAAGTCGGTGGGGGGATGGAATAGCTGGCTGCTAGTAGCTTTATCAGCACATTTAGATGACAAAGGACTCTGGCGGAGAGGTGCAAACGGATTTAAGACGCGATTTAAGGTGGGACGGATTTACGAGTTTTTTCGTAGGCTCTGGTAATTCTAGTGTTAATGAGGCAAAACCAGATATACAACTGTTACTGACATACTGAACACTAGGGCTACTCAGTTACTGTAATTGGCTACTCAGTTACTGTAATTCACTCTCTCTCTCTCTCAGGCCCCACCCCTTTGGAGTAGCAGCGAGCTGAAGCACAGAGCAGCAGTGTCTCCCACAGGCACAAAGTCTTTCGCAAACACCCAAGTAATTTCAACTGGAGTAAAGCCGACAGCCGACCAGGAGAAATAACCGGCAGTGATAAATCAAAGTTGATCACTCAGCAAGTGGTGGAAACTTAAAGCTGACGGTCTCTTAGTGATTAAGCTGAATGCGAAAAGTGCAGAAAGCACCAAAGTTACTGCAATAACAGAAAAGATGATATCAGCGCTAAACGTAAGTTCCATCTGTTCTCTGCCTGTCGAGGGTATGTTTACAGGATATATGTTGTGTTTCCTTGCGGAATGTACAGTTCAGGTTTTCCGGCCGACAATGTAGACAGCTTCACCTGCTAAAAGTGTTTAGTTAATTTAGAGCTGGTCAGTAAAATACGCGAATTGGAATCTGCAGCATGCCTGTGGATACTGAGAATAAGAAAGTGCTCATAATTGGCGATTCCATGTATGTTAGAATCCCAAAGTATGTTAAACCAGCAGTTAATGTTAAATGCTTTGCAGGGGCCAAGATTTCTGTCATAGAAGCCGCATTGGATCGTGTCACCGACGAAGTATCTACCTTATTGCTGCATGTCGGCACTAATGATATTTATTTATAACAATCTGAGGTATTAAAGAGGAACGTCATCTCTCTATGCACCAAAGCTAAAAGAAAATGTCAGAATTTAGTTGTATTTGACCCTTACCAAGATTATATAGAGAGGATGTGATTTATAGCAGATTGCATTCCCTTCACTGCTGGCTAGAAATCTGGTGTGCAAATAAAAGCATAGCCTTTGTGAACAATTGGGATGATTTTTGGGAAAGGCCTGGATTTTTCAAAAGAGATAGTCTTCATCCTAACTGGAGGGGATCTTATGTATTATCCCAAAATATGGCAGCAAAACTGCCTGGCTGACTGATTAGAGCACTATCCAGGCCACAGTCATGTGATCTTAAATCACAGGCTGTTGTTTATCTTACGTGTTACTTTCCTGAAGCTGTTACCCATAATCCCTGTTGTGGGGTATCCAGTAAATTTAGTCATGATTTAGACCTTAAATTACATGATAACCAAAAAATAAGGTGTATAATTAGCCCAAGAGATAAAACCAGACCCTCCATCAGGGGCATCTGTAATAAAAACTTACTTCAAATTAAAACAAAAAATACATCACCAGTTCAGAAAGAAACATGCAGTTTTAAATACTGCTTATTGAACATTCGCTCTCTTGGAAGTAAAGCTGTTTTGGTAAATGATATTATATTAAGTACAAAATCTGATCTGTGTCTTCTCGCTGAAACCTGGCTTAGTAAATCTGACACTGTTCCCTTAGCTGAGACGTCACCAGATGGATACACATTCCTTCATAAGTCTAGAGATTCTGGTCGAGGAGGAGGCCTTGGAATAATTCATTGTAACAAAATGCAAATCACTTCTAAAAATGTAGGCGACTTCACATCCTTTGAGGCATTCATTTTAAATATTAAAACAGATTCCAACACAATTATAGTGGTAGTCTACAGACCACCAGGGCCATATTCATTGTTCATGACAGAATTTAGCAACCTTTTATCTGATATGGCTATAAATTATGATCACGTAGTATTGATGGGGGATTTTAATGTACACATTGATGTGGAAATTGACACTTTTAGCAAATGTTTTACTTATTTGTTAAATTCAGTAGGATTTTGTCAGATTGTCAAAGGTCCAACTCATAATCATAACCACATATTAGATTTAATTATAACTTACAAACTTTCCATAACTTTCCATTAAATTAAGTTATTTCCGATCACTATTTAATTACATTTGATTTGGTCCACCCCTTACCAATACACTCACAGATTAAAACAAAAACAGTGTGACATCTAGATTGTAATTCTGCTTCAAAATTTATAGATACTTTGAGTAAGTCGAGTGTAATTTTGGAAAACCATTTAGATCAGTTAACATCAAATGTAAACGTGGAAAACAATTTAGATTAGCTAACATCACATTATATTGTGACTTTGAGAGATGCTCTGAACGCAGTGGCTCCCCATAAAACAAAAGTGATCAAAGCACATAGAAACTCTCCCTGGTTTAATGAAAACACTCGAGCTCTTAAATTAGAGTGTCGAAAACTGGAGCGCAGATGGAGAACAACAAAGCTAAATGTCTTTCAAATTGCATGGACAGACAGTGTTAAAAATATAAAAAAGCTCTCTTTAAAACTTGTTGAGAATACTATTCTACAATAAAAAATAGCAATAATAAAAATGCTCGGGTACTGTTTAGAACAGTGGCTAAATTAAAAAATGGGAATTCAGACCTACAGTGCAAAATAACAACAGACATTAGCAGTATAGACTTTATGAACTTCTTTAATGAGAAAGTAAAAAAATATAAGATCCCATATCTCAGCATCACAGTGCAAACCACATACTTGCTTGGCAGACCAAGTCTCACCTTACATTCAACACTTTAGAAATCTTAATCCTGAAAGTGAGCAGGATGTCTTAACTTTAATTTCTACAATGAAACCTACTACTTGTTCCCTAGATCCAGTGCCAACAAAACTAATCAAAAGTACAATGGATGTTCTTGCAGCGCCTATTCTTAGCATTATCAATAGTTCATTATTGCATGGCACAGTACCTGATGCACTAAAAGTGTCAGTCATTAAACCATTACTTAAAAAGCCAGACCTAGACCCAAGAATTCTTAATAACTATAGACCCGTTTCAAATTTACCCTTTCTCTCCAAAATACTAGAAAAAGTAGTCGCCAATCAGCTTCAGTCACACCTTATGCATTACAATTTATTTGAGAAATTCCAATCTAGTTTCTGCACTGGTCATAGTACAGAAATGGCACTAACTCAGGTTGTAAACGACATTCTGATATCCTCTGATGAAGGAAACTCCATTGTAATTATGTTGTTAGACTTAAGCACAGCATTTGACATCATTGACCATTCTATTTTACTGCACAGGCTAGAAAATGATGTTGGGCTTATAGGCACTGTGCTCGCTTGGTTTAGTTCTTATTTATCAAATTGATTCCAATACATGCAGAAATGTGCTGACAGTACTCCATCATTATACACAGAAGTGAGATATGGTGTCCTACAGAGACTGTTTTCACTTTACATGCTTCTACTGGGATCTATCATTAGAAAACATAATGTTAATTCTCACTCGTATGCAGATAACACCCAGTTATACCTTTCTCTTAGATCAAATGAAGTTTCTCCAATGTTGTCTTTAGTTAGTTGCATTAGTGAATTAAAGGTGTGGATGGATGAGAACTGCCTATCTTTAAACACCGATAAAACAGAGATGTTAATTATTGGAGGGAATGACGCTGATCGCAATAATATTTTGTCATCATTTAACTCAGTTGGAATCACCATTAATTTTACTGAATCAGCCCGCAATCTAGGAGTTATTTTTGACTCTAGCATGTCATTTAAAGTGCACATTCCAAAGTTGTCCAAATCATGTTTCTTCCATCTTAAAAATATTGGGAAATTAAGGCCATTTCTAAATAAGCAGGATTTTGAGAAATTAATTCATGCATTTATTTCTAGTAGGATTGACTACTGCAATGCTGTGTTCACTGGATGCTCAAATTGTTCTTTATACATCCTTCAGTTAATCCAAAATGCTGCTGCAAGAATTATAACAAGAACAAGAAAATACAAACACATAACTCCAGTTCTTAAATCCTTACACTGGCTCCCGGTTAAGTTTAGGGCAGATTTCAAAATCCTCCTTTTAACATATAAAGCCTTAAATGGCCAAGGTCTGGCTTACTTGTCTGAACTTATCATGACTTACAAACCAGAGCACACATTAAGATCACAAGATGCCAGTCTGCTTATGATTCCAAGGATTAATAAAATAAAAGTGGGAGGTCGAGAGTTTAGTTACAGGGCCCCTAAACTGTGGAATGGTCTGCCTGCTACTATAAGAGATGCCCCTTCGGTCTCAGCTTTTAAATCCCGGCTGAAGACTCACTACTTCAGTTTAGCATATCCTGACTAGAGCTGTTGATTAACTGTACAGACTGCATCTCTGTTGTTGGTTATTAGCACTAAAACATAAGTAATAAGGTAGTTATAACTTGTTACTAACCCTCACCTATTCTGTTTATCTTCTCGGTACTCAAATGTGGCACTTGGTGCCACTGCCCACTTTTCCATGTTGTTTTGCCTGCCTTCATCTTTGATGGAGGATCACATGAATCATCAGGTAGAGGGGTCCTTTCATTGGATTGGCTGGCCCAGCGCTATTTCAGCTGTGGAATGGCCAATTGCGGGAGGCAACTTGACGGCTGCGGTCTCCATGACTCTAAACAAATCCAAATCATATTATGTGATATCATCTACTGTTAAATTCTGCTCTGGACTTGTAACATTTTTAATTTACTATTATATTGTATTGAGGATTACTTGTGTTCTGTTCTTTGTATTGTATTGTATTTATCTCCTTCTGTTTGACACCCACTGCACGCCCAACCTACCTGGAAAGGGGTCTTTCTTTGAACTGCCTTTCCGAAGGTTTCTTCCTTTTTTTATTTACTATGTTTTGGAGTTTTTTGTTGTCTCTCTACAGAGACATTGATTTAAGCTTTCACCTAAAAGTCAAATGTATTTGCATCAAAGCCAACAGCAGCCAATATAAGCAATACACAGAATTATACAAACTGGTGTGATGGTGCAGTTCCAGCCCATGTTCCTTCTGTTCATTTAGGACCCTCTTGAACCTGACACTGTTGATAATTACGACCGGGATGAGCTATACAAATGTAGACAAGGGGAAGGTGCAAAAGTGTTCAGTGTTTTTATTAAAAACAAACAAAAACAAGTGTTCAAAAAGTAAGTGTAGTGCTTCAAAATTCATAAATAAACAATCCATAAAAATTAAAATCCATGTGAATGAAAACAAGGCTTAAAATGAAAATAAAAACCATCCCAGTCATTGGGTCAGTGTGTTGCTTCCACTTCTGAATGAGCCAAGCACAACTCCGTCCCTCGGTTGTCCTCTCACCTTCCTTCATGCTTGCTTCAGTGTACCTTGGATCCCTGAAGAAGACACCACCTTTATCGCACCCACTCATTTACACTTCAGTAGGAACGATCCGTCCCTAGTGCTTTGATCCTTCTCTCCATTGCAGGACCACTGCCTTTTCTCACTCTAGCGGGCTGGTTTGTTCTCTCTCTCTCTCTGTCTCTCTCTCCACCCCAATGCTGCACTCTCCTTCTCTGACTCTCTCCTTGTTTTTTTTCTTGTTTTTTTTCCTCTCTCGCACTTGTGCTTTCCCTTTTAAAATGGGGACATGGCACAGGTGTTACGATTAGCAGCTCCCGACACCAATTAGGATCAAGGACGATCCTACAGCTGTGCACTTAGTGTGGAACCTCCCTCTCCAGCTTTGTGTCCGGGAACCACTTTCACCACGCTGCCATGCCCCCTACTACCAAGATGTGAGTGTGCCGATTATTTATTTAAAAAGTTGCAGATTAGCCGTGGACCTCACTTTACTACAGCTGGATAGTTCATGCAGTCTTTATTCAATAGACTCTGATGACATTTCCCAGATGGCCCTGTTCCTTAATTACACATTATATATCCTTAATCAAAAAATGAAAAGAAAAATTTCTTGCCAGAGACAGAGTTTCTTTCCAAGTGTCCAGCAGCTATGCAGATAGCAAGGTCCCTTTAAATGTCCATAGCATCAAATGAACTGTAACCTACATTTTTGAAACAAAGCACCAACTAGATTGAACTGCAAGAACATTTTGAAAATATCTAACACACCCACTATCTTCCCCTTCTTCTAAGCCAAATTAAGCACACAAACACCTGGCTTTGTTTCTGCTACACAGAAGGACGATTTCTCAAAACATGGAAAACAGTACTAATTAATTATCAAACAAGCCTAAAGTCAATTCCCATGTAAATAAAAACTTGCTTTCTAACTGAAAAAATCTTGCCAAGAATACACTGCACTTATGTTCGGTATGAAAATCTCTCAAGCTTAGGCTTTCTCCCTGAAATCCATCCATCCATCCATTTTCCAACCCGCTGAATCCGAACACAGGGTCACGGGGGCTCTGCTGGAGCCAATCCCAGCCAACACAGGGCACAAAGCAGGAACCAATCCTGGGCAGGGTGCCAACCCACCGCAGTCCCTGAAATCTGTCACCTGCAAAGTATATCACCTATGCCACTTATAAGCAATTTGGTAAATTGATTTTCCATTTATCCTCTTGCTTGTTGCTTTTACTTTTTGAGGGCTTGAGTCTGTTGCTCTCTCTTCTCATTCACCCTTTTTGGTTCCTGGCTGTACATGACTCTCCCTCTTTTGGAAAGAGGGAACTTACTGATTTTTAAAGTTTGAGCTGAGTATAAAAGAAATTAAGTGGGTGACATCACTTTAAAAGTAGTTTTTATATACTGTATAAAATCTGGTAGTGAAGGAAAAAAACATGGTTGAAACTAACGTACGTTTAGTAGGACAGTGTAACAAGAACAATGAAAAAAGATGAATGTCAGTTACAGGCTGTGGGCAGACAGCTTACAAGGGGTGGCATGATCTACAGCTGACATTAGATGTTTTCAGAAAGTCAAAGAAATTTTAAATGTCAGGTTGTGGCTTTAATTGAGTTTGATGTCAATGGTTCTATTTTTCTATATTCAGTATACTAAGTCAAAGTCTTTTGTTGTCTAAAATTGGAAACAGCTTAACTAAGGCTAAGAAGTTAAAAATTGCATGTTAACAGCAAAGATGTAAATGAAAAAAAAATTAAGAATGTGTGGTTTTTGACTAGGCATTCACAAAATGTAAAAATTTTGGTATTACCTTGAGTTTTTACATTTAGATGAAAGGAAAGGCGAAATACCAGCACAAATATGATTTTCACTTAGCACTCAGAAAATCAATCTTTGCCTTTAATCACTAAATCTTAAATTGGATTGATTCATTAACCCACAAAGCAGTAGAAGACTTCTTACTGTTATAGTAGTGAGTTGTTTTATTCTTTACCTACATTTTTAAATAAAAACAACTCAGACATAACTCAATAATGATCTGTAATGGGTTAACTTACAGAAAATGTAAACCCTTTTTGGAGGCAAAACTCCAAGGTGGTACTAATATTCAATGTGGGTATGCAAAGTCAACTGGACAATAAATATATTCTCAGTTTATTATACAACTGTTTAAAGCTGAATATGTGCACATTTATCACTGTTGAATCATTGCAATAAATCTTTCTTCACATCTCTGATCTCTTTATATCCAGAATGTTATTTATAGCCTGTGTTAATTAGATGTTCATGAAGCATCAGTAGATTTCCCCCACATTACGTGAATCATCTTCTGTCCTGTTGATTCTATTTTAATAAGGAGTTATGTAATATTTCACTACTAATACCCTGTTTACATTATTGCAATATATATTTTAAAAATGTATTAACCTTCTCTCTACAATGAAATTTTATACTTTTACTTCAGTTTATGATGACCTCTATGATTCTCCACATCTTACTGTGGTAAATACTTAACATTTAATAATTTACAAGTGTTCTTTGTTATCACTTTTGGAGAACTATTTATTTAGTTTTACAACTTATTAATTGAACTGTTATGTTTTCATAATTTTGAAGATTTTCTGAATCATTTAACTTATTGTTCCTTCTTTTGGTGTTTAAATCTAGGTACTCTTTTCCTTATACGTTTAAGTAATACATGTTAACTAAAATTCTTTTTTTGTTATTCCTAATTATTAATAATATTTCAGTTAGATATGGGTATGGGCTTTGCAAATTATCCTTCCCTTTATGTTCTGCATACCGCTTATCCCCATCACCTAGTTATGTTACCTGACAACTAATTATCAGAAATGAAATGGTGACACGCACAAAGTAAAAGGAAGTACTTTGCGTTACGTCTCTGCCAGTCTTTTAATATGCTCTAGGATATTGCCTTTGTTTGTAAAAACATCTTAAATTTTGTTTGCTTCGTAGATGTTTGTCTTTCTCTTTCTGCTTATGTTTTCTTATTTTTTTTGAATGATGATTCTGTCCTAATTCTGACGTAAAGATATTACTAAACTCTATATCTTTTTTTAAGTTATTATTTCAGTCTCCATGACTATTCTTCCAAATTCATCTCTGCAACATGTTTAGAGAAAATTTGGAACTCTCTACTCTTAGCAGAAGATTAGCAGAAGTTAGGTGTTTAGCATGAACTTACCATCACTACGGCTGACTGAGGTCTTTCTGGTCATCTTTATGAAGAAAATTTTAATTCATTATTAATGAACTGCTGATAAATACTGTACTATAGTGCTCCTTTATTGAAACAAGAACATTAGACCATCTAGATGAGAACAGGCCATTCAGCCAAACTTAATTCTTCCAAAATAACATTGTCTAGTTTTTGAAGATCCCTAAAGTTCTACTGTCTACCACATTATTGGATTACTTATTCAATGGGTCTATGGTCCACTGTGTTAAGGAAAACATCCTAATGCTTGTGCAAAATTTATCCTTAACAGGTTTCCAACTATGTCCCCGTGTTCTTGTCTCCAATCATGTCTCCTCTTAATCTTCTTTTACTTAAACTGAAAAGCAGGCTGCTTGCTGCTTCTGCTGATTGACACATTTACAACACAAAAGATGCTAATGGAGAGGTGTGAAGGGATTTAAGGTGGGCTGGTATTACAAGTTTTTCCATAGGCTTCGGTAATTCTAGTGTTAAGGAAAATTGAAATATCTTCATATTACATGTTTAATTATTCCATCCATCTGTCCATCCAGGGTCACGCCAGTCCCAGCAAGCATACAGCATGAGGCAGGAACAATCTCTGGATGGGGTGCCAGCGCATTGCTACTGCTGTGCCACTGTACCCACATGTTTAATTACTAACAGTATACATTATTTAAATAAAGTTAAAAATGTACCTGTATAATGTAATATATATACTTTTATGCATTTCATCTTAAAAATGTTATCAACAGCTCCAAGAAGATGGCTTTTGGAAATCTAAATCGACTTAGAAGCCAGCCGTCATCATCTGTAAATACGCGCTCTCTTCTATTGAATTGAATTGAATTGATTTCCATTATTGTTATTGTATGGTACAATGAGATTCAATATGCAAATCTACCATAAACTTATTTTCCTATAAAATGATAAAATAATAATAATAATAACAATAATAATAATAACAGCCTATACATATTAAAGACAAAGCTCTCACTGACTCATCACTAATTCTCCCACTTTCCATATAGATGGGAAGCTGAAATTTTGCTTGCTCATTCCTTGCAGTCTACTTAAAAAAGTTAGGTATATTTCATGTCCAATTACAACACCAAAGGGGGAGAAACGGGTGTACCCCATAAACTGTATATATAGATAGGGGAATCCCCTCGTCATTATTTCTGCGACTTCCAATATACGTAAGAAGCCCAAATTTCCCATGCTCATCCTTTACACTATACTTACAAATGTTAAATGTGTTTCATTTCACGGCGTGCCCCGTGTGGGAGATGGCCGGCTGTTTATCCCAGACAGCACCCCCAGGCCGCTAGATGGAGCCCTCCCTGTGGCATGGGAGTGCCCCAAAGACCAGCAGGGAATTATGGACAGTGGAGTTTTTATTCCCAACCCTGCTGGACACCATGGGGCCCACCAGAGGACGCTGCAGGGAGGCTCAAGAACTTATGCATGCCCTATAACCCGTAAACACGTCATCATCATATGACCAGAAGGGACGACGTGTGTCCGGGTTGAAGAAAAGGACTTTTAATCTGACCTGGAAGTGATAAGGACTCATGGACTGCTGGGCTGGAACCACTTCCGGGTCGGAGAGTATAAATGGACTATGGGAAAGCCCAGACGCTGAGCTGAGCTGGGAGGAAGGGTGGCAAAGCGTCTGGGAGAGGAGGATTGGTTTGATTATTGATTATTGGAGAAATTATAGTATTGTATGTGTAGTGAGGAGTGTAGAGTGCTTGGTGCACATTATTATTGTAAAATAAATAATTATAGATTTACCTGGTGTTTGGAGTGGTACCTGAGGGTTCAAGGGAGCACTAATAGGCTCAACTGCTACACCCGTAACAAACTTTCAAAAACAATGTCTTCTTTTTGGCGGTTCTCACCATTATGCCGTAAGGAACTTTCGGAACTGACCTCTCCTTTTGGCGGTTTCATTCCTTATTTCCGTTAACAGAGGATTTATTTCATGGCAGAGACAGAAAAGGGCCGCCCCTGGTCCACCTTCCTTTTTTCGCACGGCCGCTCTCCGCGCACCTACCACGTGGTTGGCTTCCTGCCTATATACATTAACGACATCCCACGCTCATGTGCCTCCTCACTAAATCCCTTACTTTGTAGCAAGACTACATAACGGACAGTCGGGTTGGCCTTCTGGATTGTCCGTCACTTTATAATGTTGGCTGGGAGGATGTTTTAAATAGCCCTTCAGGCACCTTTGGTGACGTCCCAGTCTAGGAGGATCCCGCCCGAGTCAATTTTCCAGCTGCCTGTTGCCAGCGTGAGGTTTCCATAACAACCGAGAGGGGCAAGGAGTTTTGGCGGGAAACTTTTTCTTTTTAAGGGGAATGGTGGATCAAGGAGAGGAGAGAGAAAAAAAGGAAGGATAAGGCTGAAGGCAAGGTGTCGACTATTCACGCTCAAAGAATTATTCAGGATCTTACTTCACCCAGGGATGTCTGCTATTTTTGGGTGGCCACCCCGAAGAAATAATCAAGTGACGAATCCCCGAGAAGAGGCCAGGTACTGGTGTTCTCCGGGTGCTCCTGTCTGGTTAGTCGGATCCCTGAGTTTGCATTCTTCGTGATAGTCAGCGGAGAAGCCGTTTCGCCAAAGGACTGTTGTGTTTCCTCCTGCCATACGGGAGGAATTGAACTGCAGGGTTTATTGTTTTCTTATATTGTGGACTAAATTAAATCTTTCTTTTGCGTTCTCAAAGAACAGTTTTTTTTTATTATTTACTTTTTTCTATTGTCTGTGTCAAACCGGGGGTTAGGATTGGGGCGCTGGGGAGGGCGTCTGGGGTTCACTAATGAGCACTCTGGCACCGGGCAAGTAAATGTAAACAGCAAATGTTAATATATTTATCAGTCCCACTTCCTGTTGCGCATTATTTTTTTCCAATTATTTAAGGGGGCATAGGGTCAAGAGGGGACAAGGACCGAATATGGTAATGCTATTGTAACCTTCAAACATCGTCCACTCCTCTGTCGGGTTGTGAAGTGTAGGAATTGCGTTCCCGTATTTTGCGGTTGCTACAACTTTCCTCAGCTGTTCATCTTGCTCACTGCTCCCTTCTTCTTTACTCCACCGCTTCAAACCTGTTATTATTCGCCTTGCTTCACATCTTCCTGCTGGTGACTCCTGCCTTTTCATTTAGTTTCTTCACACTCTTAATCCTCCGGGCATGCCTCCGCATACTCTACTTTTGAAGGTTGGCGCACCAATTAAGTTACTGCAGCACCAGGCTTCAGATCAAATCTCTGCACAAGAACCTGATTGAGGCAACTGTCATCAATGGAACTGGCCCAGGGAAGACTGTATTTATTCCTCACATACCCTCTGACCTCCCATTTCAATTCAAGTGCCCCCAGTTTCCAGTAAGGGTCTGCTTCGCTATGACAATAAATAAGTCACAGGGCCAGACTCTAAAAAAGGTCGGCATTGACTTGTCTTGACACAAGATTGCTTCCCACATGGCCAACTGTATGTTGCATGCTCAAGAGTAAGCTCAGCAGACAGCTTGGTCATTTTACAGCCCGAGGACAGAACTGCAAACGTCATTTACAAAAAAATCCTTACATCCTAAAAAAGTGCATTTCTCATACATAACATTTACATTCATAAATTAAGCTCTTTACAATCATCAAATTCACTCTCAATACTAAAATAAGCCTATGACAATTACATTGACAATCATGTTATGTTATTTTTAAAATGTTTCCTTTTCTTTTTCATAACTTCTTTAACACACTACTTCTCCGCTGCAAAGCACAGGTATTTTGCTAGTAATACAATAAAAACAATGCAAAATAAACAATATGAAAGCATAAGTACAATATCCATCCATCCATTATCCAACACGCTATATCCTAACACAGGGTCACGGGGGTCTGCTGGAGCCAATCCCAGCCAACACAGGGTGCAAGGCAGGAACAAACCCCAGGCAGAGCGCCAGCCCACCACAGGGCACACACACACACACCAAGCACACACTAGGGACTATTTAGAATCACCAATGCGCCTAACCTCCATGTCTTTGGACTGTGGGAGGAAAACCGGGGGCACCCGGTTTCCACCCGAGGAAATCCACGCAGACACGGGGAGAACATGCAAACTCCACACAGGGAGGACCTGGGAAGCCAACCCAGGTCTCCTTACTGCAAGGCAGCAGCACTTCCACTGCATAAGTACAATATAAATGCACATATATAGTGCAGATAGTGCAAATAGTTCAAAATGTGGCTCAGGTTGTGCAAAATTACAACTGTAGTGCAATTCTACAGTGAGGTAATTGTATTTGTAAGTACAAACAGTTCTACAGGGAGCACTTGATGGACTAATTGTGTGCATTTATAGCTCTTGGGATGAAAATGCCTCTGAACCGTGAGGTTCGTGCAGGAAAAGCTCTGAAGCATTTGTCGAATGGAAGGAGTTCAAATAGACTGTGCGCATGGCTGAGGCAGGAAGTGGTGCACCAAAAGTAACAATGCTAAAGCAGCTGTGGTATTTGGAATAGTTTGGCCATTCTGTGGACCACTGTATTGTTACAGGATGATTACAATCAGATGCCTTAAATTTATAAATGATATACAGTTATTTTCAGTGTATTTGATAAAGCCACATCAGGGATGTGAATCTAAACAATAAAGGGCATTATGTCAAGTTTAGTTTTTTTACATTGCAATGGAAGAGTGGAAACGGGTGTACGCAACATTTTTGTGTGTATGCACCATTTATAGTTGAGGCCCCAGGTGAGGTCTAAGCAGTGAATTATTAAGCTTCAGCATAACCTTCATGGACTAGTACCACACACATCATGTTATATAACATAACATTCTGTTCTGCCTACTTAATGGCTTATGAACACTGTCTCCCACTTGATAATGTTGAGTACACTATGACTCCTAAATTCTTCTCATAACGTGTACTTTTGATTTTCAGACCTCCCTTTGTGTATTCAAACCTATTACTTCCTACATGTAACACTTTACATTTACTTACATTAAATCTCATCTGCCACAACTCTGCCCAAACCTGTATGCTGTCTTAGTCCCTCTGCAATGATTCAACAGATTCAAGGTTATTCTGCCAACACACCTAGCTTGGTATCATCTGTAAACTTAACCAGTTTGATACTTATATTTGTATCCAAATTATTTATATATATATTAAAAATAGCAGTTACCCTAGCACTGACCCAAATGTGAAACACCACTCTCAACGACAGCCAATTCTGATAGGTTTCATCACACCATAACACTCTTCTTTCTGTATCTGAGCTAATTTTGCATCAATCTACACAAAACACTGTGAAATCCTACTTTTTAGTTTGATGTACAACCTCTCATGGGGCACTTTAGCAAATGCTTTCTGAAAGTCAAGATAAAAAATATCATATGCACCACTTCAATCATATTCTTTTGTTGTTTCCTCAAAGAATTCCAGCATGTTGGTAAAACATGATGTCTCTCTTCTGAACCATGCTGACTGTTCAGTAAAACTCCTATTCTTGCCATGTGTTGCTGTGTATTTTCCTTAATAATGCCTTTGATTACTTTACTTGTGATACGCATTAAGCTTACTGACCTACAGCTGCTTGGATCTGCCTGAGCACCCTTTTTATAACAGGATAATATTTGCCAATTTTCAGTCCTTTGGGATTTCTCCAGTGCGAAGTGACTTTCTAAAAATATGTGTCAAGGATTTATACTGTATACAGTATGTAGTCGCTTACATTCTTACAAACTTGAGGATAAATATTATCTGGTCCTGGCAATTTGTCTAATTTCAGTCTATTTAATCTAAGCAGTACTATTACGTCTACAATTTCCAAATCACTCAGTACCTCCTTAGTTGTCCCATTTACCACTGGGAGATTAGAGTTTAGAGCATCCACTATTTCACTGTCTGTATTTTTTCATGCCCCTTTACTATTCCTGATGCACTTCATCTCCTCCGTGACAATTCTTTTACTACTTAAATACTGAAAACATCTTTATGAGTTATCTTTTGCAGCTTCTGCTTAAAATCTGCCCTACCAAAGTTTAACTTAACAGTGTTAGTTTTTGCATTCATGCTCTTCCAAAACATCAAGAACTACAGTATATTATATTATGGTCACTTGACAAATTTTAAACAAAATTCTGCTCCCTACATGCACATATCCTAAACCTGTGTCTATATAGCCGATTGGCTTGGCCAAACTTTCACCTCAAAAGCAACACAAATCACTCTCTTTTACCCATCGTATCCCTTTCCCTTTGTCTATCACACCAGTAAGACTTTTTCCCTAACTCTTCTTCTGATTCCAGAATCAATCAAAGTTTTGCAGTGATCTGACTTTTAGTCCTTGCTCCAGGTTACCTGCAAGCATGCCCCTAAATCACATCTGAAGTAGTGGATGGGTCTATTAAGTCTCTGGAGGCTTTTGAGACTTCCTCCTCCAATGCCTTTCTTTAAACGGTTACACTTTTGTCACCAAGTGACCTTCAGAAAAATGACTAGCCTCCTACAGCTTCTAAAAGGACAATATGGTCCTACATTTCCCATCCTCAAATCAAGGATTACAATCTATTAGTATGTTAGTACAACCTATTGTGCATTGTCTTTTCTAGCTAGCAGCATTGCACACCTCATACTACCTACGTGCTGATCTGCCATTTAGTATCCTAAGTGAACATTACCAATTTCCTCCTTGGGCACAGTACTCTCAGTTTCATCACTGCCTTTGTTTGTTGCCATTTTTGGAGAACCCAGTTCACTTATAGAGATTGCCACCATCTGGCCTTTTTTCCAGACTTGCATATTGCTTTGCATCCTCACTGCCAGATTGGGTTTTTCTTTTTCTCCTTGCATCTTACCAAAGCTGGTCCCAGTTTTTTGTCACTTTTTCTTCCCTACAGCTAGCATCAGTATCAGGGACAAGGCAGCAACCAGCTCTGAATAGTATGGTAGGCACACATACTTACATAGCAAATCAAAGTCACTGATAAACCTAACAATGCATGTTTCAAGTCTGGGTGGAGACTGCAGCTGGCAATGACTCAGATAGCTGTCCTATTATTACTGCATGCCTCAACATCAAAGTTATGCACCTAGTGTGGAGCTATAAAGCTGCATAATTAATGTGCCTCTGTGGATACTGGCCTTAAAACAGGAATATAACATGGTAAATGTGAATGACTGGAAAATATTATAGTGAATCCAAACTTTACTTCACTGATTAGCTCTGATACTGTCTTGGTTTCAAATTTACTTTTGTGGGAAAGATTTGAGATAATCTGACCTCTTAAGAAAGCCTTTAGGGTTTCCTAGAATATTCCTGCAGAAACATCAGAGGATGTATTTGTCTCTAAAAAAAATCAATTTGCTTGGATATAAATTCTGTACATTTATCGTCTGCTAATAAAAGTGGGTTTAAGACACCAGGTGTGAGCTGAGTATGTGGGGCATAATGATTTTAGCTCCATGATCAAAGGGGCGTGGTCGGAGATAGCAATAACATCGTACTTACAAGATTTAATCGTAGGCAAGAAGAATCGTAGAAGGAGTATGCTCTTGAGTTTGGGTTTAGAAGTCTCCAGGGGTCTGATAAGTTGTGATCAGTTACAAACTGTGTAATTGTCTTTGCCGTGTTAGATGTCATCACCCCAGTGGCAGGAGACCTATCTAGGTCTGGATTTAAAACACAATTAAAGTCACCAGCCATTATAATTTTATGAGTGTTCACATTGGGAATGGATGCAAATACATTTTGGATGAAGTCCCTATCATCCACATTGGGTGCATAGATATTTATCAAAATCACATTACAGTTAAATGAATTACCCATGATGATCACATATCTCCCTTCAGGATCAGATACTACATCTGATACTGCAAATGAGATTGTTGTATGTACAAGAATTCCCACACCTCTAGTTTTCTTTGAAAAGCTGGAATGGAATATTTGGCCAGTCCAGTCTCTGAAGCCTTTGTAGGATTCTATCGAGTTCTGACCATTCAAGTGTGATGCTGGTGAATCTTTATCTCGGGTCCCCTACCTCTCGTTAGAAGATCAAACAAGTATTACAGTCGTCTGCTAGCGTTAAACATCTGGCTGAAAGGCTTCTGCGAGAGTCAAAACATCAGGTTCGTAGACAATTGGGACCTCTTCTGGGAGAGGCCGCGTTTCTTCAAGCGGGATGGTCTGCATCCAAATAGATTTGGCGCCCGGGTCCTCTCCGAAAACATTGCTAAGGTAATTCGTTTCTCTTGACTGTCTATTTTTATTCCTAACCCTTTCCATAATGCTTTGCATGATAATTCGGTAACACAATCTTCCTCCAAAGTGCACTGCATTAATACTGTAATAATTAACTTCAAAGCATGTAAAAAAACTAGGCAGTGTGGCATAAGTACAAATAACTTAATTACAATTACACCTCTTGATGAAAGCAGAGAAAAGCCAAGCAAAATGACACCTTTTATAGCCAATAAAAGGTGTCATTTTGCTTGGCTTTTCTCTACTTTCATAATGGCTAACACGGTACAACACCCTAGTACTACCTCTTGATGAACAATATATTAAAACTATCAAAACAGATTATAGATTAAATAAAAAATATGCACAGAGCGGCGCTTATAAAAATAACTTAATTTCTATCTCGAATACCCATAATGCACATACAATTCAGTTCTGCTCTTCCAAAACATCAAAAATGGCTTTATTAAATGTTAGAGCATTAAGCAACAAGACGTTTTCCATCAACGATCTTATTAGTGATAGGAAAATTGATTTTATTGCACTAAGTGAAACATGGCTTAGCTCTGATGGTGCAGCTGTTTTAATCGAATCTGCGTTTTCTGAATTACAGCTTTGCTCATGCAGATCGCCATGGTAAGAAAGGCGGTGGTTTAGCAAATATTTTCTCGAGCCGGTTAAAGTGTAAAGATGTCAGCTTTGGCAAATTCAAGTCAGGGTGCAAGGCAGGAAACAAACCCCAGTCAGGGCGCCAGCCCACCACAGGGCACACACACTAGGGACAATTCAGAATCGCCAATGCACCTAACCTGCATGTCTTTGGACTGTGGTAGGAAACCAGAGTACCTGGAGGAAACCCACACAGACACGGGGAGAACATGCAAACTCCACGCAGGGAGGACCTGGGAAGCGAACCCAGGTCACCTAACTGTGAGGCAGCAGCGCTACCCACTGCGCCACCGTGTTACCCCATACTTATTCTAGTGAAGTAAAAATATTTTCTACTGTGGACTATGGAAGGTAATTCCTGCCACCCAAATAAATAAATAACTAAATATTTCATTATTTTGCAGAAGTATTAACCTTTTAAGGCATTGTATAAAATCTGTATAAAATCCCACTTTAAGTCCTGATCTTCAATAAAAACAAAGTTGTTTTTCCTAATTAAGAAATCACTTGGCCAAAAGATACAGAAAGTGCGCATTGAAAGATGCTAGCAGTTTCTTCCATGCTATATTCGTTTGGAGTGTCATCAAGATATCTTTGCAGGTTTTCCACAGATCTGATATGAGATCCTTTACAATATGTATGATATAGAGCTTATGCTCTATGTGTGAAGGCTGCATTTAGACGAGACATGCTTTATAAATATTGTCCAGCCTCTAACTAGGTATTTTATATGCTTTGGTGACTTTTGGATTAATTTAGTATTTAGGAAACGCTTGATGCATAATGAATGACAACTCTTCGGTATTATCAACATAATTAGGAAATGAGTTCCAGTGAGAGAATTATGCTTCATAAACGATTCTACTAATGTATAACTCTTGTCGTCATTACTTTCCATACAGGGATTTCAGGGCCTTTCACTGCACTCAAAGTGAATAACATTTTAAAAAAAGCACAAAGTACACTGTGGAAATCACAGTCTAATGCAATTAACTGTAATTTTTTTTTTTTAATATTTTGATCTATTGTTTTAACTGCAATGCATTTTGGTTTGCATAGCACATTGTCATTGGTACTTGAGATATTTTTCTATTATAGTTTTAAGTCATTTTACATGTCTTTAAGTTATTCTAAGAACTGTTACAAGTCATTATATCCATAGTCAAATTTGTTTCTACATTTCAGAGACATTGAACAAACTTTTGATATGTTCAGTACATTGACAAAGCTTTGTTTTAGTGTGTGTACTACTGCTGTGTTGTAACAAAGAGGCTGCATAAAGGCTGTGCTTGATCTTAAGGTTCTGCATGCTATTTCTCTCTTGACACAACACTTATTATAAAATAAAAATATTGACTGTTTGTTCACTGTTTGGATTATCATTGTGAGCTCAATTGTACCAGTAAAGCCCTTGCCAGGAGAAGGGAGCATAAAAATGTACAATACATTAAATGCATTGCAATGCAATGATTCTTAAGCCTTTTACTTCTCATTTCAAACGCATAGGTGTTACATTAATCAAACAGCACTGTGTACAATGAAATGAAACAGAGGAAAGAAAAAACAGAATTTAAAATGTGTCATTCTGCATGAATGTGCTATGTGCAGCTGTGCGCTTTCATTGATCTGTTCTTCTTGAATACTGCACAATTTACAAAGAGAAAATAACAAACTACAATGCAACCATATGGCAGTACTCAGAATAAAGAAAGATCATTATCACAGATGCTTTCACATGTTGGGCAATCCAGCAATTAACTAAAAATCTCACCTTAATTCTTCTACTTACTAGCATGAAATTGAGAAAAATACCATTGTAGATTTCCTTTCATATGATACATATAACCTGCTATTTCAGACATGCAACTTGGAGTAGGAAAGTTCTCTTGTGGATATCTTTGTGATCTGCCTTGGTAAACTTCATTATGTTTAGGAGAACTGACATTATTGTCAATGTCCTTGTACCCTCTTTGGGGAGTGTAGGGGGTGGAGAGGTCTTTTAGCAGTTCTTTTATTTTTGCACAGAAATGACAGTGCTTCCAACAAATCATTTAGTTCTCCCACAAGAAGAAATGTTTGGATACACCAAGACAAAACACATTATTAACAATAGTCTTTCTTTCTTTCTTTCTTTCTTTCTTTCTTTCTTTCTTTCTTTCTTTCTTTCTTTCTTTCTTTCTTTCTTTCTTTCTTTAAACAAATATTTGTCCTTTATGTCCCACAAAGTTTACTACACAAACCTGTCCATTTATTGTTATAGAGTGTTGAGGTCTATCCTAGTATTAGACATAAAGCAGGAAGAAACTCTGGACCAGGTCCCATTTGATTGTAGGCCATAAGGTGATAACAAAGTATATTTTGCTTCTCTGGAGCAGTACCACCTTAGGCCAACAAAACAAAATGTTTCTTTCTCTGAAGACTGTTAATGACTGTAAAATAATTCCACTGTACAAAAAGATTTTGCTATTTTGCTTCCTAAATACTTTTGGATGTATCTTAAGGATTGTAGTCTGTTGATCAGAAAAATCACCAATTTTTCTGTCACATACTTTTTTGTTACAGTTGCCTATTTTCTGATTTCCTCTCATAACAACTACAACTAGAACATCTGCAGTGATGTACAGGTAGGCAGTGCTACGAAGAATGCAGATATATCAAGCACTGTTGTTTCACTGTGAACAGGACAGCCATACTAAAGAGTTTCCTTTATTACATTTAAATACATTAAAAGAATTGGCTGTTATGTAAACATTTGATTCCTGGGCAGAACATTGTGGCACATTAACCACTTGTCAACCCAAGCAAGGTCTTTTTGCCTGTTCTTCATATAAAAGCTGAACTGATTAAAACATTGTGAAAGCAATGAACAACTAAGCTGAATGAGTTCAATATCTAAAATATGTGCTACAACAAATAACTGATGCCAAGATTAAGGAATTTATTTTTATTGGTCAACAAATTAGACATGTTATCAATGACAAACAGTTTAAATGTCTGCTAGTGGAGCCGGAGGAAATGCTTCAAACTTCTAAAAATATAGAGTGCAATGTCATTAAAAATGTACAGTATTTTCTTCTTTCAAACTTGGACCTCTTCCCTGCTAAGTTTGGTGCAGTGGTGAACATGGTGAAAGGTTTCAACAGGACAGGATTGCAACAATGGAAAAGCAATATCACTGTGAGTGGAATCCATGACTACTGTTGGACACTGAGATAAAAAGCATTACTTTCTGAATACAAATGAAAATCAGCTGCAAAACATTTTTAGCTTAAATGAACTAATTCAATGTGGCAGGATAATTAAGCGATTAAACACATTAAACTTGATAACAGTTAATTTCATGTTTTTCCAAATTCCTATGTGATGCAGTCAATCTGAATTTTGTTTAAACTTTTAATAACACTATTGTCTGGTTGTTTTATCCAAAATGTTACCCTTGTAATTTAAAATCCAAGGTAAATTTGTAAGTAAATGCTGTTTCTTAAAGTGGAAGAAAATAAAGTTATTTTAATGCAAATTTTAATCAATTTGATGATGAAATAGGTCTCCGGTTTCTCACCCTATAATGTTTTAAGGGATATTTTCAATATTAAATGAATAGTGGTTGCTTAGTGAATGGCTGAGTTACTGTAAGATATGCCATATATAAGTGTGGAAATATGGAGTATGGATGATTAATAAAATGGCAAAACAAATTAAAAAAAAAAACAGTTCAAGTGGAATGCATACATTTGAGCTGTTAAGAAGAAATACACTACACTATTTTTACTTTTTCTTTAAATTAACCAGCTTTATCCCGAATGCAGCTTTTATTCAGATGGCACCTGAGTAATGCTGCATACGTCAAAATAAATAGACCCTAATGTCTTTTCATTTTTCTTAGCATCTTTGCCAAACAGCAGGTGCAATGTCATTATCAAATAAAACCCTAGTCTCCACTGGGCAGTGATATGGTTAGGTCACTAGGGAGATGGAGTTGAAATAGTAGACTTTTCAATCAAGCTGCCCTGCCCCTTCTTTTTGTAACAATGTGTTTAATCTGGCATTGTATTTGGTTAGAGTGTAATTAAGTACTTATTGGTTATACTCATGAAATTATGTTAAAAACATTCATTAGATAAAAGTGAAACGTTGGTCTGCTTGAACCACAAAATCGATTATCTGACACAATAGCTCACAATGGACAGAATAAAACAACTTTAGCACTTGCCCACAAAACTGTAGCTGAATTCCTTGGCAGTCTACCAACTTGAAACAATTTTGGGAGAAACTTGATGTTCTGAAGGTGTCAGAGTTGGCGGTGGACAAACATTCTTCCTTGCTGCATAGTATAATAAAAAAACAATGAGAAAGAAGGAAGGTTATTTTCACTACTTCATACCGCAAACGTAAGCAAATGCAGGCAATGAAAAATCTGAATGGTTGTGTTTAATTAGCAACTTGGTTTTTTTTTAGCCCTCCCATCTGTTTTTTACAATCAGGTGTCAGCATTATCAGTTTGATGACAGAGATCTACGTGAGTAGCTGCATTTATTCTGTGTATGTCAGCATATGCTCATGGAGGAGGGGGCAATTGAAAGTTGTGACAGTACAAGGAAAATCTTGTTAACCTATGCTACTATTTGTAAAGATATCAGGCTTTTTTAACACATTTTTTTGCACCTAATGTGAAAGAAACAAATACTGTGTAGTAACGCCTACAATACTGTGCACAGTAAAATAATTTATACAGCACTAACAAAATGTGGGATAGGAATCTTGACTTGCTTCAGTGGTGGTGGGGATTATTTCTCTGAGGATTCTTTGCAGCTTTCAGGTGGCTCTTCAACAAAGCAACACTCTTAGATTGAAAAAGTATTTTTTACAAAGCTACAGTTCAATGCATCAACTTTCCATAGTGACTTCATATTACATCACTTTAAAACATTGTTTTTATGGTTGTCAACCCATACAATTTTTTTGCAAATAATACCAATAAGCATCTAAGCAGCTTTCATGTGTAATCTATCTACATTTTATGAGACACTGAATGATCCTGGGAATCCTATGGGTTCAGTGGTTAACATTTCTGCCTCACATTTCCAGTTGAAGTCATGCACAAACTCATATTCTCTTACCACTGGTCAATTTAAGTGGACAATCATTCTAACCAGGGATGTGATTGGAAAACCAAAGAACAACAAACGCATATATCAGAATGTGCTAATCCCAGAAAGATTTAAACCCAGTCTCATAAAAGTGTGGGGTGGCAGTTCTAATCACTGTACTTCTGTACTGCTCACATGGAAAAAGAATTAATTAATTGTTTTCTTTTTTCTAAACTTATGCATTCTTCTTTACATAATGTCTCTGAACCACATAATATTAAACATGTCACTACCATCTTAATAATCTTTTCATGACTTACAGTATCTGTATAAGCTCTTAGTTAATAGCTGTATATTCCAAGATATGTGAAACTTCATGTCTGCTTTCAAATTAATCTAAATAATAAAACTGCTTCTCCTGCTCTATTATGATGCTTCACATTTCCTGTTTTTCTTTTGCTGTCTATCTATGCAATGTATATGACTTAATTCATCTTCCCATTGATAATCATGACTGAACATGTTGAATACATCACTCTTCTTGGGTGATCCTTTGAGTGATGGCTTAGTTCGCTGGCAAATTTATTATCCTTGTGTAGTTGACCTCATCCTCTCACTCTTTTCTGCATATCATCATTTCAATTTTCAAATATATCAACAAGAGTCATGGTAAAAGCAATCATCCCTGTCTCATATTATTTCTGACCCTTGTTTTTATGTCCTAAACACTGCTTTCTGCTGTAAATGTAACTACGCTGATAAATGTAAAGTCAATAACAAAGCCTAATCCTTGCTTTTTTTTATTCAATACAAAATCTAACATCCAAGTCCTTTCTTGAACACTCAGGCAAACTGGAAGGTCGAAAAGCCAGTATTTCTCTCATTCAGCCTGTACCTCACTGGCACATTATTCTTTTCAGTTCTTCTGTCCGCCAACATCCGTAAATATGTTTTGACAGCAGAGGTTACCTTGAACAGGCTCATGTACCTGGGGCTGTATGTCTTCATTTAACACTGAATTTGCAGATGCCAGCTGCACACAAAAAGTTATTTCTGCCTATGGCCAATAGGGAAGGCAGAAGCTAATGATGTTGGCAACACTGAAGGCTTCTGTACTCCCAGAATGGAGTGCATCAATAGGAGAGGAGAAGAGGAATTTGTATTAGATGTAAGGTTTTGCAGAAAATGAGCAGTCACAGCTGTGTCTTATATATGTGAATTCCAGGTTTTATTCACACATTTCATTGCCCATTAAATATGGTTTAAGGATTCTTTTTGTTTTGTAAACCTTTTTTAACAATAACAGGATTTTTTTAATTGAAAATTGAAGAGTTAAGATAGATATTGTCATTTATCTGACTGAGTGTAAGAGGTAGCTCAATTGGATACTTATTGTGTGTTAAATGATTTTACACATTCTGACAGTGACAGTGATTTGCTGAGAGAGTGGATAAACAATGCTTTAATACCTTAGATCAATAAAATCAAAATTGCTGTACAGTCTAACAAATTATATAACACAGTTGTTCTGACCTTGGAAGTTCAACATCACAGCATTTGACAAGTGATTGATCTCAACACGATATGGACTGAGCATATCACACAGTTTCACACTCTGAATTGGTTGTATTCAGCTTATTTTTGTTACAGTTGACTTCTGTATAACTGTACAAGCTTCACTAATAAGTGTCTGCATTCTTTACCTTCCCACATAATACCAGGATGTTGCTGATTAGACCCAACATTCCTCATTATTATAGTGAACTTTGACTTCCTGAGCTGTAATATGGTTAACTTCATGATAATAACAGGAAAGAGCACTTTAATTATCCACCTTTATTACTGTCTGCTAAATCACATGAGCCTGAGTGATTACTCAGTTGTTTCAAACTCTTGTAGTATTTTGCCTCTAACATCAGTTAGGGATAGATTTGCAGGTATTTTTGAACTATGGTACCTCTTATAAATTGCAGAAAAGAACAATATACATTAAATGAAAATTTGCATACACTTCCACTGTCACTATTTTAGATGTTTAGATGTTAGATGTGAAATGAATATACATAAGATACTTTACTAAGCACTAGTGTAATATTTCAAAGTTTGAAAGTCAACAGTGCTTATAAACTGTTACTAACCCTCCCCTATTCTGCTTGTCTTCTTTGTATTTTCATGTGGCACTTGATGCCACTGCTGTATTGGAAAGTTATTTGCCTGCCATGGAAAAGTCATCTCAAATAAAGGAGAAATGAAATCATCTGATAGAAGGAGTCCTTTAACCACGCTGGCTGGCCCAGTACTGACTCAGTTATAGACTGGCCAATATGGTGTAGGCAGCTTGTTGAACTAGGTCTCCAGGATTCTGACTGTGTCTGGCTTATCCGATTCCTTTCCTACAATCTGGAAGTGGTTCTGCAATTATCTGATGGACAGATATTGATGTTTATTAGTTTTGTTAATTTTTTTCTATGTTGTTTTGATGTATTTAAACAGATTTGTATCTTTACATGTGATAGTTTTCAGTGAGTGGTATAATTTATTCTTGTATTTTGCCTTGTGAGTTGTTGCGGCGCCCTGCATCTACACATGGTGAGAAGCGCCATGTATTGTATTTCTGAGGTAGCAATAATAGATTGGCCATCTAGCTCTGTGAAGAGGATCACTTGTGTTCTGCTGTGTCATTGTATTTACCCTATATTTTGATACACATTGCATGCCTAACCAACAAGGAAGGGGTCTCTCTCTGAATTGCCTTTTCCAAGACTTCTTCCATTTTTTTTTCCCCAAAGGGTTTTTTAAGAGTTTTTTTTTTTCCTTAGGCAGTCAAGACTGGAGATTTGTCAAAAAACATGGCTTGTTAAAGTGCATAAAGGCATTTCTTGTGTGATTTTGGTCTATACAAGATATAAATCATTGTTGCAGATTTGAGTGATCCAAGGTGAATATATCTAGAATGTCACTATAGATTCCATAGCTTTTGGCTAGCAAGCATTTAGCATGTTTGCCTGTTATTAGGTTTGTTTGCATATAATGCAAAAAGCACCTGCAGTGATTGCTTCTGCCTGTCTGTATGAAAAAATTTGGCTATCAGTGGGCAGATTTTGCTGAAATTTGGCACACTTTTTACTCAAGAAAATTTGTGAAGTAAGTTCATTTTGTTGATATATCTTGAATAGTGTACACTATACACATTTTCAAAAAATCAGCATCTCTGTGATGGTGTGGGTCCTGCTCCATGCTGCGCTCTCATTCTGCAAGCCTTTCTCTTTCTCTCTCTTTTGTTTTCCCTCCTCTCTCCTTCTCCCTCTTTCTTTTTTCTCATCTCCTGTGCCAGCCTGTACTTATACAGCTCCATGCGCGCTGTGTCTGAATCACGCACCACAGAAAGCTGATGAAACAATTGAGAAAGATAGCACTTTCACATGTAGGTGCATCTCACACCAATTACCTCATCAACTCCCCACAGTTGTGCGACTACACCCACGGAGACTGACACGGCCAAACGGATTATTTAAAAACCCAGCCACTTGTTCAGAGCCACAACCCTGCTATATCACATTCCTCCCCCATAAAGCCACCAGTTGCAAGGGAAGGCTCCATGCCTCTACCAACCCAGTGCAACTGGTGGCCCCGGTTCACATCTTGGCCCTGACACTGCACTAAAAACAATAAAAGCATTAAAACAACCCCACACTAAAACCAGCCCAAGCTTCCTTATAAAAACCAGGACATTAAAAGAATAAGAACTTTAAAAAGACATTTAAAATAATCAATAAATAAATGTCCATTAAAAAGTTCAGTCTCTAAAACATCCTCCTCCAGCTTGGGTCCGTGGGTTCTTTCAAACAGTCAGGCACCTATCCCGCTTGCTGTTCTGTCTCTTTCTTCAGTCCCCATCACCAGCCCATCCCTTTACTGCCACCATTTTTGATGATGCGGGTCCTGCTACTCTCTTTTGTTTTTCCTCCTCTCTCCTTCTCCCTCTTTCGTTTTTCCCATTTTCTGTGGTGGTACATACTTATATGGCTCCGTGGGTGCTGTGTCTGAATCACGCACCACAGAAAGCCGATGAAGCAACTGAGAACGATAGCACCTTCACGTGTAGGTGCATCTTGCCCCAGTTACCTCATCAACTCCTCATGGTTGCACAAGCACACCCACAGAGAGTGATGTAGCCAAACAGAAATCGCTTATATCCCAGCTCATTGCTGCATGAGATAAGTTAACCATGAAAGCAGAAAATACTTAAAAAGACACTTATGTAGAAATTAATGTAACAGGAAAGAAATTATGTAAGCATCACTTAGTAAGCACGGAGTGAACAAATAAGTACTTAGTGTCTATGCTACACTAAAAACAGCCCCACAGCTGCATTATCTATTCATTATGATGATTCAGTACTTTCTCTGACACTTACTCTCTATTATGGTATGAAGTAGCCAACAATTTTATCTTGAGATTTCAAAAGAGATCTAAGAAATCAAAAACTACAAGTAGTTACAGTTGCAGCTAATAACAAGATATCAATCGATGTCATTTTTACATCTCTTCAGTCTATTAAATTGGTATCTGCTCTCTATTAAAACTATTAAGCCAACGTAAGCCTATTTAACATTGTAAATTACTGCTGACTTGTGTGTACAGTATTTAATGTAGTCTAATAACACAAGTAGTTATATTATTTTATTATTGCTTTTATTTTTGAATATGACTCACTGTTAAATAAATATTTAAAAATATATATCACAATAAAATGTTATAATTGACTCTTCTGACAAAGTAAGTAAAAGATGTAAAATACTTAAGTTTCAATCAGCTAATCACTGAATGCACTCAAATGTTACATTAAGCATATGTAAGAGCCATTTGCTGGTTATTTAGGTTATATTAAGCTGATAGAAGTATTTTCTTAGTTTTGTTAAATGTTTGCCTATATATTACTACATAATCCATGGGAGGTTCTATTTTAACCTCCCACAAGCTGAACTGAAATGAGATATTCTAACTATTTCTTGTTCCTCTGACTACAGTTAGTGACCTGCCTTGCCATAAGTAAGGCATGGAGGATACACAGCTTCAAACCGTGCCCAGCTGTATATAATGTAACATGCACTATTGAGCATGCAGCGGCGTACATATAGAACATACTGATTGTGAACTGAAGCATAGAGAAGTAAATATTGTAAACAACTGAAGTATAACAAGAGAAAGTTAAGTTTAAAGAAGAAATATTTTCCTTTTTGCCTTTTAATCAGAGTGTGTAACAACTTTTCTCTATTTTTGTGTGAACTGTTTGCCTTGAATTTTCACTAAACCTTTTTTAAAGACGAACTTTTTTGGACCGAGAATTTTCTTTTGGTACGCGTTTGACTTATGCTTGATACTGCCTTACCTACTTAGCAGCTACACTATATGATAGAAAATAAAAAAAAAATATTAGGAAGACAAAGTTGAGGTTATAAACATTTTGTAAATTTAAAGATGGGAGCTTATTACTTACTGTAATTTTTGCACAACATATTAATGTGGGAACGCCACTGGTAATTGAAAACAAAATAATGGCATTACAGCTATGGCACAAGAGCATGAGGAAAACTCATACTATACAGCATCTTTTCTCAACCATTGTTCTGTGAAACCTTAGACATCGCTAGGGGTTCCGTGAGAAATGGCAATGAATAGCAGTGGCAAACAAATAAAGCTGAACAGTGGAAGAAAATAATAAACCTTTTCTAAAAGGAATAAATTTGAGTTCTCGTTAGTTGTATTAACAGCCACTACAATGCACAGCAATGCTGTCTGTGGTTCACTTATCATACAGCAAATAGCGCTAGTGTCGCTTATGAGTTAACTGGTGCTGGTTAGTGCAAGATGGTGCAAGCAAGTAACATAAGAAGTTCAGTCAGTCTCTTATCAATCCTATGTTTTTTCTAGCATGCAGTTATGTGTTCACTCATTAACATGATAACTTTGTATGTTTTCCCTCTCTACCTGTTTTCCAATGCATTTCTTTTATTTGCTTTTATTTGGGCCGTTTTTAAATCACTTGGACAACAGTTTGTGTATTCAAACTTAAAAATTGTCATTTTTAAATACAATTTGAGCTAACAAGCATGCATTTCAAAAGTGCTTGAGCAGGTGTTTGAACACAATTTTCATTCACTGAATCGCGAGGTGGTGCTGCTAGAGCACATACAAAACTTAACCTAATAAATTCTTTACTCTCTGAACATAAGGCCAAAAGTGTATTATCCAACCATCATTTTTCACAGTTTTTAACCATATTGACAAGGTCATCATCAAACTTTGGAACTGTTGACAATGACTACATTTTTTGGGAACACTTTTTTACTTGTTATAAATATTAGGAGTCACTTTTACTTGACCTTAGATGCATTAATTTTATGGATTGGTTTCCAACTTTAAATATTATTTTTAATTCCATATGGCCCAGTTATCTGTATACAAACCTACACCAAATTAGTTTTTGTCATGAAAACTCTGGTGGGACCACCCGAACCTGGGAGAGGAATGCTATCAGAACAAACAGAGTCATCGTGAGGAAAGCTGCAGAAAATGTGTCTGTGAGAAAGAGAAAGAGTGACAAAGAGAGAGAGAGAGATGATTGTATTTAAGTATTTAGGTGTTATTAGGCATGTGGATCTGCTCATGGACTTGAGGAAAGTGTGTGAAGACATTGTTACCTCTGACTATTTTCCAATAAACCAAACATGAAAAAGCAAGGGTGAAAGAAACACTGTATTTCAAAATGTACTATGTTACCAGCACTAGTAATAAAATATAAGCTGAATACTCCCATAAACAAATCTCACAAAATGAAGATCTGTCAACATATTGCCATAGTGCATTCAGCAAAGGTATAAGTAGATATCTGATCATCATCATCAAATACTTCAATAACATTAAAAGCAGAAACGTAAATGAATATTCTTAAATTTCAAATTTTTTTCAGTGGGTAAAGTGCTAAATTGTACTGTGCATAAGTAATAAATGTGATTCGTGATACAGATGATGATTATTCACACATTCCTTTAATTACTTGACAAAAAAAAAAAAATCAAGCAATGGGTCACTTTAAAAGGCCTTTATCATTTAAGCCCAAGTCAAAATGGAAAAATTCAGTCTGCATGGTCCAAACAATCTGGAAACAGATTATGCCCAGCCGGGACGCCTGGAAGGACCAGGAGAGGGACCATAACCTCTCCTGAGGCTACGAGAGGGCAGCCACCCAGGTCTGTATGGGGGCCACGGGAACTGAGCATGGAAGCTCAGCCCTATTTGGGCCCGTGGCCACCACAAAGGAGCACCCTGGATGGCAGCACTTCCGCCACACCTGGAAGTGCTGCCAGAACGAATTCCAGGGATACCTGGTGTTCTTCCGGGTGCTCATATGGCACTTCCGCCACACCAGGAAGTGCCACTGGAAGATCGTCACAGAGCACCTGCAGCACATCCGGGTTGTTATAAAAGAGGCCGCCTCCCTCCAGTAGACAAGCCGGAGTCAGGAGGAAGGAGACAGAGCTTGTGAAGAGGGGAGTAGAGGCAAGAGAAGAGAAGAGAAGAGAAAGAGAAGAGAGACTATTGGGGTTTGTCGACTATATTGTGAGTGCAGGTGTGTTCAGAAGAAATAAACGTGTGTGTTTTTGGAGATTTGGTGTCTGTCTGTCTGTGCCCAGGGGCTGTCTTTCCACAATATATATATGTATATTTAATATACTGTATATACAGTATATAAATGTTTTTTCTACATAACATGCAGTGAAGTGATGCCACTGATTTTCATTAGTCAATATTAGTGAGTAGTTTCTTTTTTTTTTATTTTTCTTATTTTTAATTTATTTAAAAAAAAACATATAAACAAAATACAAACCAATCAAAAGGGTAAACATAATATGTTTTTGAGACAATATATGAACCTTACTGACACTTAGGTGATAACAGAGACTGTTTTAAAGTGATTTTTCATGTAGAATTAAGAAAAGAAATACAATGAAAAGTTTCAGCATAGTGTCTGCATAGCTATTTTACATTTATAATTATGAATGCTTTGCAGATTCTAAAGTGTCTGAACTTGTTTTCAAAGGAGAATAGCATTTTTTTTTATTTGTCAAAAGTGGGTTTGGATACTTGCAGTTGAGCTGTAGCAATTTTGCAATTAGTGTGGTATAAGATATCACAGCAAGTTTTTCATATCAGAATGTTATATCACTTGGTATTACTCAGAATATTGCTGTTAATTAGCTGTTTCTTACGGTGAAGTGTTAAATATGACAATGGGGAAGTCTTAAGATGATTCCGTTACAGAAATATGTTTTCCAATTAGTTTGACGTTGGACATTTAAATTCTCCTGTATGAAAAATAGAGAAAATTGTTTAGGTCAGAACATTGAGGATATATATAAAATGCCTATGATAAACATAGATTGTAGAAAGTTTAAATGTTAAAATTGATCAATGTGGTCTCAAACTCAAACAGTGAAATTCATGCCATTTTCGATGTCCTCCATGTGCTCCATGGATAGCGCTTTGAGTGCTGAGAAAAGCACTATATTAATATAATGAATTATTATTATTATTATATAAGCAGCATATACAGTACAAAGGGCGATCCAAAAGTTCCCGGAATGCATTTATTCGGCAGCCAGAAGGGTTTGGTTATATCAATCGCCGATATATAGCAGTTCAAGTTGTCCTTGAGAGCTGTTATCATGCGTTATAACATCAGTGCAGTTGTTTTTAAAGTCACAGTTCTCATTTAAACTTCGGTTGTGTCTGTGAAGGGTTGTTCGTGAAAATGAGTGATTTGAAATAGCAAAGAGTGCGTGTTAAATTCTGTTTTAAACTGGGAAAAACAGCAAAACAAAGCCATGAAATGTTGCAACAAGCATTCTACAGGGATGTTCTAAAGCGTTTGCGAAATCGAATTCACCGAAAACGTCCTCAGATGTGAGCTGACAAGTCATTTCTTTTGCATCATGACAATGCTCACACATCTCTGATTGTGCACAAATTTTTGGCTTCTACAAAGTTTACTGCCATTCCCCACCCTCTGTACTCCCCTGATTTAGCACCGTCTGATTTTTTTTTATTTCCTAAGATGAAGATGAGGCTCAAGGGACACAGATTTGAGACGGTGGAGGAGAACCAAGCGGTAACAACCGACGTCTTGAACACACTGACAAAAAACGACTTCCAGAGGTGCTTCGAAAGGTTGAAATCTCGCTGGGATTGGTGTATCAACTCAGTGGGTGACTATTTTGAAGGAACTGTTCACCATTAATTGTTATTTGGTGTGTATGCTTTTAAATAAATGCATTCCGGGAACTTTTGGATCGCACCTCGTACTTCACTTAATTAACAATAAATACTGCATTCTTATTGCAGAAAAATTGCAGTGCCAAAAGTTATTCTAGCAATACTAAAATTCTAACTGTTTCTGTTGTCTGTTTGAAATACAGCAAATGTGATCCTTCTGCTAAAATACTTGGTGCCTTGTTCCTCCAAACTTTTATTGCTCATCACTTCTCAGCTATACTGTCTAAAACTCAGCGCCAGCACTCTACTGTCCTTCACCTCAGCCTGACTAACTTTATTGAAGTTTGACCTTCAAACTTTAAACTCAATTGCTGCATTCAGATGTCCTCTTGCCTACCTCAGCTGCCTAGCTGTTTAGATGTTTTGGGCACAAACATGTCATTCAGATGTTGGCATTGACTCATAGAAATGATTGAATCTCAGATGAAGTACAAAACGTGTTGCACAAATAGGTTGTGAATGGGATCATACAAGTTATTTAGGCTGTGAAAGTAAAACACTGTAACCCAGACAGCTGAATGAAAGAAACCTTGGAAAATGCATTAAAAATCATTGATGGCTATTTAAAGCACTTTAGGATATTTCTGTTAACTAAGGACCTAAAACCAAATTTTTAAACCCCTTGTCACACATGTGCGATTAGGAGACAGCTAAAGGGCTTGAGTAAATGTAACACTACATCAGACCAGGGGGTTGCAGAGTGTGCTGACTGTCTCTCTCAGTTCCTTGCAGACCATTCCCAGGAAATCTCGCCAGGTCCCGACACCTCCGATGATGTTACTTCTGGCTCCTCTGATGACATCACTTCTGGCTCCAGCACAGATGACATAATTTTCTCCACCAGCCCTTAAAACCGCCATCTTACCTCCAAGTATTCAGTTCTGTTTTGGTCTTGTGAACATCTCTGTTCAATAATTTTCAAACTTTTGCAGCCAGGATATAATATACAGGTGGCTGCCACAAACCTTTATAATGTCTGGAGAGTATTTCTTCTCACAGTGGCATAGTCGGAAGGATTTTGGTTCCCCAAAGAAACCGGGACAGGACCAAAGAATTAATCAGGTGAGAAAGTACTGGGGCCAAGTTTCCAGGTGGGGAGCTCATCCGGGGGTCAGGAGAACCTTGGTGCAGGCTCCACTTCCTAAGTATGAAACCGGGCTAGTATTTTCTCAAAGGAAGAATATGGATGAGACTTTCAGATGTGCACTGGTTCCTATGGAGGAAACGAAAAGGGCTCACTATGTTTTCTCAGAGGACAGAGCTGAGCTGCCCATTGGGGCTATGATCCCAGATAAATATGGGCTTTCCCCAGACCAGCAGGTAGAAAATATAAAAAACTGGGAGTTAGATCCTGAGAGATCTACCCAGGAGCAGGCAGAAGCTCTCTGGGAACAAACAGCTCATTGGCTGAGGCCTTTTGAGCTGTCCTCAGTTCAATTAGTGCAGCATGTAGCCTGCCTATTTCTATGAAAAGGACCCCCCAAAAAATTTGCCAAACCAGTCTGGGGAGACTTCCACAACATGGAGGAGCTTATAAAGCTCCTAGAAACATCTAAGCCAGCCTCGCCAACTGAGGGATCAGAATGGTCCTCTAGTGGATTCCGTGGGGATTATGTCACAGAAACTAGGTCTCTTTCATGTAAACCGGAGCCTGTTCCAAAGTTCCTGGACCTCGGGGCATGCAACCTGCCGGTGGATGAGGAGTGATGCAGGTGGCCAGGGAAAGGTGGTTTATGTGCACTTGCCTACCCTACACATACGGGAGTAGTAATAGTTAATGGATATAAAGTCGAAGCACTCCTCAATTTCAGCAGCAACATTTCCATTGTTGCTTGCCGATATGTATTACCGTGACAGTGGATAAAAATAAAGACCATTGTTACCTGTGTACATGGGGAAACCCGTAAATATAAAACCGCCCTATGTTTCATCAGCTATGGAAAAAAATCCCTGTGGCGGTCCTCCCAAGTCCTCCTTTCGCTGTGATTCTGGGACAGGACTATTCAGACATTAAAAGCAGTGTACTAATTACTATTCCCAGACAAAACTTAGGCCTAGCTATAGACGGAGAAGGCTCGACTTCAGCTGTCTCCACGCTGTGTAACCAGCCGGCAGAGAGAGATACGGAAGTCCAAGAGGTAGACAGGGAAATTCGTGGGCTGTCGCAGGCGGCCATGTCATCACCCCATGCCTCGACGAGCCATGAAGAATCCCTGCCCCTTGAGGTCACACCGGACCCTCTCTCTGAAATGCACTTTCAGTTCAGACAAATGCCGGCTTCTTTAATAAGGGAGCAGTGGAATGATGACTCCCTAAAACATGCAAAAAATGCAGCAGTACTGGCCAACGCACTCATCAGCCCATGCCACAGGGTCCTCACTTTGTGATAGAAAACAACCTATTATATCGAATAGCTGAGCATGCGTGGAAGGTAAGAAAGTTGTTGTTAATCCCACGGCTTTACCGGCAGCAAGTCTGTGAATTAGCACACGCCCACCTCCTTGGAGGCCATTTGGGCACTGAGAAAACACGAGCAGATTAAGCTCTGATTTTTTTGGCCGGGAATTAACGAGGAGGTTTGCTGTTTTTGCTTCTCTTGTCAAGACTGTCAATTACAGCAAATTCCTAGGAGGGACTGAGCTCCTCTCATTCCCCTTCCCCTGATGGATGTTCCCTTTGAGAGAATTGGGGTTGACATTGTAGGACTTTTAGAGCCCTCAGCCCAAGGGCTAATATATATTAGTTCTCATTGATTATGCTACTCGATATCCCGTGGCTGGTCCCCTGCACTTAGCCACGTCGAAAGCAATCGCATGGGAACTTGTAGGGGTCTTTGCATGTGTGGGCATCCCTAAAGTCCTTACGGATCAAGGGACACCATTCATCTCTTAGACGTTCAGGGAAGTTGCCAAGTTACTTAAAATAAAGCACTTAAAGACCGTGGTATATCATCCTCAAACCACTGGTCTAGTGGAGAGATTTAATCAGACTCTCAAGCAAATGCTTCGCAAGGTGGTCAGCGAGGAAGGGAGGAACTGAGATCAGCTTCTGCCCCTCGTACTCTTTGCCCTTTTGGAAGTCCCACAAGCCTCTACGGGGTTTTCGCCATTTAAATTATTATATGGACAACAACCTCTGGGATTATTGGATATTTTGAAAGATGGATGGGAAGGAGAGGCTGTTCCCTCTACCAATATATTATATTATATTGCACAGTTACGTGATCAATTTGGAAAAATTCGACCTGTTCTGAAAAGTCACTTGGAAAAAGTGCAAGCAGAACAGGCCCGTTATTATGATCGTGGTACGACCCTCCGAGAATTCCACCCGGGAGATCGTGTCATGGTCTTGGTTCCCACCTCCCATTCTAAATTACTTGCCCATTGGCAAGGACCTTATGAAATTAAGAAGAGGAAAGGACTCATTGATCATTTGGTGAAACAATCCAATTGTTGACAAAACGAACAGATCTTTCATGTGAACTTGCTGAAGCCATGGAAGTGGAGGGATCCTGATCCCACCTCTGCTCAGCCCAGCTCATTCTTAGCTCACACAGTCAACCTTAATTTTGGTACAGAGTTAAACTCCAGACAGGGACAGGAGCTTGAAACAGCTATCTTGTCTGTCCTGGTGGTGGTGAGTGAAAAACCCGGAAGGACCTCTCTGATTGCGTATGACATAGTGACAGCGCCCAGGGTTATCATTAGAGAGCGGCCCTATTGACTTCCCGAGGCAAAGAAAATAGAAGTGGAGCTTGAAATCAAGCATATGCTGGAACTAGGAGTAATAGAAGAAAGTTATAGTCCCTGGTCCAGTCCAATCATCTTGGTTAATAAGCCTGATGGGAGTTTTGCAATGACTTCCGTCAGCTTAATCAAGTCTCCCAATTTGATGCTTATCTGATGCCCCGAGTGGACGACCTTCTTCATAGGCTTGGCCAAGCTAAATTTTTGACCACACTTGACATGACTAAGGGGTACTGGCAAATTCCTTTAATGGACTCTGTGAAGGTAAAGACTGTGTTTAGTACCCCTAGCGGACACTGGTAGTATCGTGTCCTTCCATTCGGGTTACACGGGGCACCTGCAACTTTCCAGCATCTGGTGGATAGAGTGCTCTGTCCCCATAATGCGTACAGTGCTGCCTATCTGGATGAAGTCGTCATCTATTCCAGCACATGAAAGGAACACGTACAGCAGATCACTGCAGTGTTACGGACCCTAGGAAAAGCTGGGCTTCGGATTAATCCAAAGAAATGTTTCTTCAGATTGAAAGAAGCTGAATATTTGGGTTACCTGGTGGGTCAGGGTACCTTAAAACCACAGTGTTCAAAGACAGAAGCCATAATACAATGGCCCCGTCCGTGAACCAAGCGGCAGGTCCAAGCCTTTCTCGGACTAGCCAGGTACTACCGCTGGTTTGCACCCCGGTTTTCAGAGAGAGTGGTGCCCTTGATTTAACAAAGAAGAGGGCTCCTAACAATGTGGTATGGGATGATACGACGGAGGCTGAATTTATTGACTTAAAACAGGCCCTTACGTCTGCACCAATTTTGAAAGCTCCTAATTTTGTGAACCTTTTGTGAAAGTGTGTATTTGATCTTTGGACTTCAGACTTCACACATTATATAGTTTATGCGAACATTTTGTCATTTACTACTAAAATATGAAAAACGTTTCTGTTTTAACAATGTGTTTACACAGATTATTGTAGAAACGGAACACACATGAAATGCATGTGTTCCAAATAACAATGTATTATTTCCACTCTAAAACTCCAGCACTTCCCTCACAGATAATCAATCAAGGCATGAGCTGGGAGAACTTTGTGCACATTCTGCAGCTGTGGGGGGATGGAATAGCAGGCTGCTTGCTGCTTGTCTTTATTGGCACATTTACAGGACAAAAGACGCTGACGGAGAGGTGCAAATGGAATTAAGGTGGGACGGATCTACAAGTTTTTTTGTAGGCTCTGGTAATTCTAGTGTTAATAATCCCTTCTGTTTTGCTCCACATCTTGTTAGCTGTTATTTGTTGAGCTATGCTCCCCCTTCATCTTGTCCTTTACTAACACACCAGTCAGTCACGTCCCACACACACAGTGGTGCTATAAAAGTCTATGAAACTCACGTAAAGCACATAGGTCCCATAATAATCATTCGAATGCAATACACCCCACGTGTCTCACGTAGGCACCCCTTTATCTCTTGTTTCAGTCACATCCGAAGCATATCTTTTGGATATATAAACCACTGTGTCTGGTTAGTTGTGGTACGCAGCAATGGGTTGTATTAAGTTACATGCGTATTACATCACAATTTGTGTTTAGCGGCCATTTTACCAGGGAATGTCGAAGATGTACGTTGCTCAGTTAGATGCAGGAAGTTTGATGCGGTATTACAAGTAAAGTCTAATCACAGACAAGAATGGCAAAAATAAAATTTACCTTTCTCTTTTTGGAAACACTAGTTGTAGGGCATTGATTCCTTCTCTTTTGCCAAATATATTGGTTGACTGTACTAAGTATTGCTATCTGTGAATCATCAGCATAGCCTAGTTTTAAATTAGGAACCCTGTCAGGGTTGACTTCATCCTGCATATATGCTGGTGCTCCTGTCAAAAAGATGCTTTGCTGAGTTACAAGAGAATTTGCTGATTTGGAATTGAAAGCAAATACTTTGTATTTAATTAAAAGAAACCCTTTCGATAATATAAATAATCTTTTCAAAATGGATTTACTTAAAAATAAAAACTCATTATGGAGTACAGGATGTTTTTAACATTTCATCATTACTTATGTCACTTTTATATCCCTATTTTGGAAAGCACTAGTGTGTATTGTGATAGTTGCCTGGACACCACCAGTCGGAGACCACATCTTTATAAAAGACACACGTTTATTTTCCATTAAATAAACACAATTCCACCACAACACACAATGCACTCAGCAATAATCACCACTATTTAAACTCTGTCTCAGTCCTTTGCCGCCTCTATCCTCCTCCAGGGAGCTTTGTCCTTCTCCCACTCCCGACTCTGGCTCACTGACTGCAAGGAGGCGGCCCCTTTTATTCCTGCCCGGATGTGATCCAGGTGGCTGATGACGTCCATCCGGCAGCACTTCCTGGTGTGGCGGAAGTGCTGCCCTTTGAATCAGAAGCACTCCGGGCGTCCCTGGCCGATCCCTCCGCCATCTTGCCAAGTGTGGCGGAAGTAATCAAATCCGGGTCTCCTGAGGTTTAAAGCGCCCCCTGGCGGTGGCCACGGTTCCCAATGGGTCAAATCCTCTTTGTCCCTTTCCCGTGGTCCTCTTTTTATCCAGGGCGGCGGCCCCCTTGTGCCCCGGAAACTATTAATGTCTCTTTCCGGTCCCTCCAGGCATCCCGGCCAGGTAATGACCGCAGTCGTCTGTGACAGTATGTATTTATGTGTTATAACTGTAGACTAGATAGCAGCTTTGATGCTGTCAGTAATCACCGTCACATTTTTTACTTAGCATAGCATTCCTGAAAGATAAACTGTTTGAAATATATTTACTGCATTTATAAAAGTAAATTTGTGTGGATCTAACGTACCTGTAAGGAAATGCTCGGAACACACAACGTGCCACTTCCTGACAGTATGGTCGTTCATGTTTTTCCGATTGATGGCTTTTAGCCAAGTTTTCCGTCGCCTTTCCGTTAGTTCTTCGGTTTCTTTTCCTTGATTTTTATGAACCGAAGGCATACAAAAGAAACTTAGCTTAGGGTTTTTCTTGCTGCTGTTACTACAGCCAAACACACAACAGTCAATAGTCATGGTCATCCAACTCGTTCCCTGGTAAAATGGCCACTGCCTCGTTTTCATTTATGCGTACTTTGATAATGACGTCAGCTTAATACAACCCATTGGAACCTCTGTCTACGCGCTTCCCTTTTTTTGATCCAGCCGTGGAAATCACTCGACTTGCAAGTGTCTTTTAAAGCTTTATTGTTTAATGTACACTGTTTGCTATGTATTGCTTTGTAAATCATTCTTTATTGTCTTTGGTTGTACACCTGAATATACCTGTATGTTTCTTTTGTATATATTTCAGTTTACAACAAGGTACGTCCAGTAAAAGCCTTCAAGAAAGCTCACCCCTTGTCGTTTTTATGTGAATGTGCGGCCGTGTTGGATGGACAGTACAGAGTAAGGCAGAAAACCTTCCCTTAATTTTCCTGTGATGCACGTTAAGCTTACTGGCCTATAGTTGCTTGGATCTGCCTGATCACCCTTTTTATATAATGTGATAATATTTGCCATTTTCCAGTCATTGGGAATCTCCCCAGTGCACAGTGACTTTCTAAAATATGTGTCAAGGGTTTATATATTTACTCGCTAGTGTCCTTAAAAACTCTAGGATAAATATGCCCTGGTCCTAGTGATTTCAGCCTATTAAATCTGATCAGTACCTCTCCCTCTGCAATTTCCAAATCACTTAGTACCTGTGAGGATATCCACTTCCACACATGTGAAGACAGAATGCAAGTTTAGAGTATCTGCCATTTCACTGTCTATATTTTTAATTTCCCTTTACTATTCCTGATGCACTTCACCTCCTCTTTAACTGTTCTTTTCTACTAAAATACACAAAGAATCTCTTTGTGTTGTCTTTCCCCTTATCTGCTACATTCCTCTCTAGCTGCCTTTTAGCTTCCCTAATATCCTTCTTAATCATTCCTCATGTTCTCATATGCCCTACAATTCACATTGGAATTATTAGTCTTTTATCCCTTTTACAGCTTTTTTTTCCTTTACAGCTCCTATTTCAACTCTTTATTAACCCACTGCAGAGTTTTTTTTAAATGTCCTACTGATTCCAAAATTTAGGTAAATACCTGTCCTGGATTATATGTGAAGTGTTTTTAAACCTGTTCAACTGCTCCTTGACTGTCTCTGTACTTAAATGCTTTTCCCAGTCTATCCTCCTTAGACTTTGCAGCTACTGCTCAAAATTTGCCCTACCAAAGTTAAATTTAACAATTTGGCAGATAATTTGGAATCCGCTAAATCATTACAGAAGAACTTGGACAGCATACAGGCTTGGGTAGATTTTTGGCAGATGAAATTTAATGTCAGTAAATGTAAAGTATTACACATAGGAAGTAAAAATGTTAGGTTTGAATACACAATGAGAGGCCTGAAAATCAAGAATACACCTTATGAGAAGGATTTAGGAGTCATAGTGAACTCAACACTATCAACTTCCCAACAGTGTTCAGAAGCCATTAAGAAAGAAAACAGAATGATAGGTTATATAGCATGATATGTGGAGTACAAGTCCAAGTAGGTTATGCTCAAGCTTTATAATGCACTGGTGTAGCCTCATCTGGAGTATTGTGTATAGTGTTGGCATCCAGGTTCCAAAAAAGACATAACAGTGCTAGAAAAGGTCCAGAGAAGTGTGACTAGGCTGATTCCAGGGCTAAAAGGGATGAATTATGAGGAAATATTTAAAAAGGTGAGACTTTTCAGTTTAAGCAAAAGAAGATTAAGAGGTGACATGATTGAAGTTTAAAATTAGGAAGGGAATTAGTACAGTGGATCAAGACTGTTATTTTAAGATGAGTTCATCAAGAACATAGGAACACAGTTGGAAACATGTTAAGGGTAAATTTCACACAAACATTAGGAAGTTTTTCTTTGCACAGAGAACCATAGACACTTGGAATAAGCTACCAAGTAGAGTGGTAGACAATAAGACTTTAGGGACTTTCAAAACTACACTTGATGTTTTTTAGAAGAATTAAGAGGATTAGACTGGTGAGCTTTGTTGAGCTGAATGGCCTGTTCTCGTCTAAATTGTTCTAATGTTCTAATTATTATCATAATAGATGTATCTATCATATTTTGAAATTCCAGGTACATGTATGAGCACATGAATGAAAATGAATATACTTCAAAGCAACATCTCATCATAGAAAAGTAAACAAGCAATAATACCTGAATATCAAACAGAAATTTTGAGTTATGAAATTCTGTGATTGTGAGCTAAGGCTTTTAGAATGTGGAAAGAAACACCATATTAGCTACCAACAGTGTGCATTTTTATTCAAGTACACCCTCACGTGCTGTTCTTCAGCTGTCTGCTTGTGTCTCTAAAGCAGACTTACTGTATGTATTCACAGCAACTTCATGTCTTCCCATGTGAGTAATGTACCAGGAGAAACTTTCAAACAATAAAAAAATCAACATTGAAAGAAATTTCAGAACGTAACATTTATTGTTCATTGAAAAGTATCCTGCTGGAGTTGCTAGCAAAGCTCCAATCACTGAATTGTAGGTAAAAGCTGAGCAGAGTAAGGTGACACTATCAAACTGGAGAAAATCTTCAAGTTGCTCAGTTGCTGCCAGTTTAGTAGCGTCATAACACAATACATAACACACCAATGCTGAATATATTAAGGAGTGTTTTATCAAAGTAGCAGAGTATCTTTTTAAAGAGTTTAAAAATAAAAACTATATCATTGATAAAATTAAGGGCATACCATTTTCTGCAAAGACAGTCAGAGACAGGACTGTGAAAATGGCGAAAAATATCAGCAGTCAGCAAGTAAAAGATTTACAGTAGTCTCCATATTTCTCTATTGTGTGTGATGAGTCATGCAATGTAGAAGACGCTGCATTGCCCTTCCTTGTTGATATGTCAACTCTAAAGGTCCCCCAAGAAGAACATCTCGAACTGCTCCCCCTAAAATACAGGGAGAACAAGTACTCAAGGCTGTGGTTGACTGTTTGGGAGCCAAAAATATAAACAAAAATCGAATTTCTATTGTAACTGATGAAACATGAAGTATGAAAGGATCACAAAAGGGATTTGCAACATTCTTGAAAAATATAGTAGATCACAATATTATATATTTTCATTGCATGGTTCATGAGGAGTTGTCGTGTGCCCAAATATTTCCGGCTGAGTTTGTTGATCTGATGAAAGATATTGTACAGATTTTAAACACAATTATAGCAATGGAATTAAACCACAAACAAGTCCATGAATTACTTGATGATATAAGCGGGACATATTCTATCCAACAGAATTTGATGACTTTCCAAAGGACAGGTCCTGAAAAGTTTTGCAGTCTGCTTAGAGCATGTTAAAGCTTTTCTATACAAGAGGCTTACCCCTTAACTCAACTCGATAATCCATTTTTGCTTGAGCAGTTTTACTTTTTGGTTGATATAACAACACACTTTAAATGGCCCTAATTTAAAACTGCAAGAGAAGGGAAACATGATTATTTCCCTTTTAGAAGAGTTTTTCATGCTTGAGTTCAAGATTTCATTGTTTGAAAGAGACAGTGCTGAATCAATTTCCTTCACTGAAGCAGTTTAAAGAGCAGTCAAATGCCACAATCAATACAAATAAAATGAATGAAACCATTGATGATGACAGAATTGTTTACCTCATGATTTCTGGAATGCAGGAAAGAAAAATGTACATTTTCCTTCATCTTTATGCCATTTAATGCAGACATACCCGATCTAAACATCAACACTTTCACAGAAATTAATCAACTGGGTACTGAAATTGAACTGATTTATCTACAGAAATGGAGGTACTTATAAAACAAAACCAACTTGTCTTTGATGCGTAGGTCTCTTTACTTGATGGTACAGAATTTTAATCAAAATTTGTAATATATACATGATAAAATTTTACAATTTAATACAAGTACAGGGTGAGTCAAAATTATATTAACATTTGAATTCATTCAAAAAACATACTTCATATGTGCAAGAGGATTTACAGGAATGTCTCAACCTGTTCACCATCATGTTCAATGCGCAAAAACCAATGAGCAACAGTACCATTTAAAGCCCGGACACACATTTCACGGGAAACAGATGATACCACAGTCCGTATTCTGTCCTTCAAGTCATTGATATTACAAACTTTCCTGCTATACACTCGTTCCTTCACCATACCCCATAAACAGAAATCACAAAGTGTCAAATCAGCGGAGTGTGGAGGCCATGGAAATGGTCCACCACGACCTATCCATCGACCTGGAAAGGTGTGGTCGAGATAAAAATAATCCATTAGTGTTAACATAATTTTGACTCACCCTGTATATACTTATATGAAGTTATAATGAATTATTAAACATAAGGACATGGATTGATTGTAACTAAAGGGTTAAATAAATATTATTTTAAGCCTACTAATGTGAGGCTGTTGCCTCATCTTAGAGGAGCCTCCAAGAATGTTGCTAAGGGTAAACTGAAGTAAGTGAGTAATAAACACCCCTCTAGAAAGCAGAAATAAACTAATGGGAAAGCCCAAACACCCCTCCTATGAAGTGGTGCTAAAATCAATAGAAGAGTTCGCAGATCACCCCTATTTACAAGGCAATATTCAGATTAATGGGAGTGTCCAAAGGTCTCAGAAAATACTGGTGACACTCATTGATTGGATTTAGCACTGCATATTACACTGTGGCAAGCGGCTGGGGGTGGTACTCAGCCGGGACACCCAGAAGGACCAGAGGAGGGATTACGCCTCCTCCAGACCACGAGGGAGCGACCGCCCTGGTGGCTTTGGGGACCACGGGAACAGAGCTTAGAAGCTCAACCCTATAGGGGCCCGTGGTCACTGCCAGGGGGCGCCCCGATGCCTGAGGAGCCCTGGCCCTCAGCACTTCCGCCACACCCAGAAGTGCTGGGGGAAAGAAGACCAGGGACACCAGGAGTGCTTCCGGGTGCACAGCCGGCACTTCTGCCACACCAGGGAGTCACTCATTGGGAGGCACCTGGAGCACGTCCGGGTGGGTTAAAAGGCGCTGCCTCCCTCCATTCGATGGCTGGAGTGGGGTGGAAGAGGATGGAGCTCGGAGGAGAGAAGTGGAGGCGGACCAGAAGAGAGAGAGAGGCATTGGAAAGGCCTGGACTTGTGGGTGATTGGAGCTGGGACACTGGGTTGTGTGCTATTTATAAATTGTAATTATGAATAAATGTGTGTTGGTGCTTGAACCATTGGTGTCCGCCTGTCTACGTCCGGGCTGTTCCCCACAATGCCTCTCTCTCTCTTCTCAAACCCTGCCCGGGGTTTGTATTGGCTGGGATTGGTTCCAGCAGACCCCTGTGTTAGGATATAGCAGGTTGGAAAATGACGGACTGACTATTGCATTGGAAGGGAAAAAACATCCCCATAATGATAAAACCAGGAACTACTGAAAATTTCATAATTATTATGCATGAAGAGAACAGAATTTTACTGAAGGTAAAAGCAGGAAGTGGGGCGAGATCAAAGATGTTATTAACACATTATAATGAGATCGACTAACTGGCCAAGTGAATGAATGGTGGTTTGAGAGTCTGAGAGCAATGGGTATCGTATGTCCATTTTGTGTTAATGCATACGTTTCTAAGAAAAAGAGGCAGGGAGCAGGATATAAAAAGGTAATGGTAGCTTACTTGTTGTTTTCTAGGGTTTGTTTTTTCTTTCTGTTTCTTTATATGTCTCAATGTGCAGCACTTGGTGATGTTTGTAAGTTCTTTCCAAAAATTTATATAGATCAGAAAAATTAGAAAAAAAAGTTTAATTGTAACAGCGCTTGCGAGATCGAAGCATGTGGCAGTTGATTTGAAACAAAGGGGGATTGGTTAAAATAGTCACAATGCTAAGATATAAATGCGTAGCGAAGCATGAGAGATAAGAGTATAATGTAGTGAGAAAGTGAGATTGAGAAGAAATGTGAATGGGATTTCTCTGCTTTAAATAAACTGATTGTTCAAGCATTTGCTGAAAATATATTATGCACTCAAATTTAGAAAAATCTGATATATATTTCTGAGTTCTGTGTAAATTTAGGTTAAAATATCAGTTTTGAATAAGTGTAACATTTGGCATAATGAAAACATCTCCACTTTGCTTATCAAAATGTTTATAAACGTGCAAAACATCTTTCCTTCAGACCCTGATCAAGTCTTAGGGAAAAATGTTCTTTGATAATTATAAAATAAAAAGAAGACAATTTCTTTCAAGAATAAAAAGCTTCTAGTGTGTGTGTGTGTGTGTGTGTGTGTGTGTATGTGTGTGTGTCTTTTACTGGTGTGAATTGTGTGCATGAGCTGACTTGTTAAATAGGTATTAAATGAGAATGAGGGTAATTCCATGCCAGACCAGGGGGTGGCAGAGTGTACTGATCCTTTCTCTTTTTCCACTTCATACCGATTACGGGAAATTCCACCTGCTGTCAACGATGTCACTTTGGTTGCAGCCCTGATGACCTCACTTCCTCTACTCTCCCTTAAAACCACCAAAGTTAAGCACAGTTTTGCAATCGCTTTGGTATTATGTGCAGCATCTCCAACGTTGTGAAAAACACTGCACTTTCCAAAAAAAAAAAAATGGCTTGAAATGTCCATGATTTGCATCAATGTCAGCTCAAAGCTGCTCGGATATATTAAATCATCGGATGTAAGATGGTAATATTCATTTAGACCGTTCTTTGGGCATGCCAGAATGTCTTTTTTCTGGGCAGAACTTGGCAAAGTAGTTGTGCTTCTATGTCAACTGTTTATTCAGGAAGGGCATTACGTTTTCAACATAGTTTTTTTCTTCTTCCTAAATAGTGCAACTTGAATCAGCATTTCTGATGGGACATGTACAACTTTGACTTTATGGCTGGATGCTCTTCTCCTTAATTATTGAAGCAGCAAAATGTTAACCCCTTTAATGGGAAGCATGTCTTTAAACACGCTCCCAAGATGACGCTGAATTGGGGAGAGTGTCTATAGATGTGCTTAATAAAAAGCTTTTTCCCTCCTCTGGGAATGCGTCTATTCCTTTGGATCTGTGCATGCATGGTTCTGTTGTTTAGTGTGATTTTTTTTACTTGGAGGTCATAGTTGCAGAGGTACAGACATCCTTTACTTGGGTGAATGTTTTATGGTAGTTTTGAGAGCAAAAAAACCCTAATGGCACTTTTTATTTTATTTGCCCTCAGTCACATATCTAAGGGAAAAGGATTTAGTTTTGGCATTTATTTTTAGTGGACAAACGTCTTTCTTTCAGCAGTGTACCTTCACAGTTTTCATCATGCGCAAAGTTACAAGCGTGTTTTGAACATATGAAATTTTGCTTATTTTGTGAGTGGTAATTCAGTTAGTAGTTTTTCCTGTGTTTTGGTGCTTTATAAGTTTCTTTTTTGAGATTTGTTCCTTCTGGTTGAGCAATAAGATGTGTGTTACCCATTATTTGATAATGAAGCATATAGTGACCAGACTAGTTTCTTCAGAGATATATAAAATCAAGCCTTTCTTTGACCACTGTATTTGAATATTTTCTGGAAGTTACATTCCAGAGGGAGATCTTTCGATCAATGAAAGTTTACTGCTATGGAAAGGCCATGTAGGGTGGAAGGCATACATTCCGAAAAAAATGTCATGTTTTGGGATGGAATCCTCTATAAGCTTTGTGAGGCAAAAAGTGGATATGTGTGGAATATGATGATGTACGCGGGAAAAGATACAGAACTTGTAAACGATATAGGAGGTGTTGATATGCGTAATTTTACAAAACCGTAGCAGATTGTGCTAACACTTGTGGAGAAGCTACTGAATCAGGGTTATCTGATAGGACTAGACAATTACCACAGCAAACCTGAGTTTGTATGAATTTTTGAATTCGATTTTAACTGACACTGCATGAATAGTAAGATCAAACAGAAAGGACCTGCCAAAAATCTGTGATGACGAAAAATATTGAAATCAGGAGAAGTTGCCGCTGCATTCAGAAATAAGTTGATGGCTTTGAAGTAGAAGGATTAGAGAGATGTTTGCATGCTCAGCAGACATCTCATAAGAGATGTGTAGTGTGTTTGTCACACAAGCAGAAGAGGGAAACGAAATACTGTACTGCTGCAGAGACTGCAATGTTTCACTCTGTGCTGCTCTGTGCGTATCATATGCAACTGGAGTGAAAAATGGAAAATTTGTACATAGTGTAAATAAATCTACAAAAAAAGTAGCATGGAATTAGCTTATAGTTGCTAACAAAAAATGTTTAAGTAATTTTTTTTGTAGTTTGTAGTAATTTTTTTCTTCCAACAATTTAACTTGCATGTTAATTAGATAATATTCTAGCAAAATTCAACCATTTCTATCAACAGATAAAAAGCCCCCACCAGGGGAGTAAATACAGAAAAAAGGGCCCCATTAAAGGGGTTAACCCTTCACGTTAAATCTGTTTTTTTGCAGGTTAGTTTCAGAGTATTGGTTGCCCCAACAACTGTGCTAGTTTAATTAAAGCTGTCTTTCTGCAACAGACAAATCCTGAGCCTGCTCCAAAATGCAGGGATAGTGAGTTATACACATCTTTGTAATCATGGGCCATGCAATTCTGGCTTAATCCATCCCAGAAATGCAGGTTTGGCTTAATCTAGGTCTTTTGGAATGGAATTAACCTGATTTCTGTGAATCACCACCTACTTAAATTAAATTTCACACTAAACCTGCTTTCTGGAACAGACCTCAGTACTGCAAGATAAAGTGCAGCTTGTTTTGGGTGAAGGAAAGTCAGTTGCTTTAAGTGAATGAGTCTCACAGAACATCAGATTGATCAATAACTTTATACAGAAATGGCACAACTATGAGTGCTGCACTTAATGGGGGTAATCCATCTTGACCCTAAGTCCTTTAATGAAGTTCTTGGTTTTACTAGTTCAGCCACCCTTTCCATCTTAATCCACCTTCGCAAGGTTTTTGCAGTGGCGGGAAGAGTTATGAGTTTCTGCTGCAGTTTTCTTGGGCCCGGTCTCTGCAATAAGAAGAAGCACTTGACAATTTATTGTAGAACCGGCTGCTCTTCAGCAGTGACAGGAAATTTCATGGGCCTCCCATGGTAGGTGTATTGGGCATGTGTCACTATGGGGGGAATATGGTGGAGGAATTGTAACTCTCATTTGTGAAATTACTGAGAAATTCAGTAGCTGGATGAGTGTTATATGGATTATGGTGGAGTCTGGTCTAACCTTCTCTTCTTTTTGCCACCATGAGCCTCATTAAGAAAATGGATATATAAAATGAAATGATATAAGATGACTGCGGTGGGCTGGTTACCTGCCCTGTTTTTGTTTCCCGCCTTGCGCCCTGTGTTGGCTGTGATTGGCTCCAGTAGGCCCCCGTGACACTGTAGTTAGGATATAGCGGGTTGTATAATGGATGGATGGATGATATAAGATGATCTGACAACTATCAAAGACTGCTGAAGTAAGGAGTTGAAAGAGTACTTATATAAGACACAAAACAACTTAGGAGGCTTTTTACACAAAAGAATATCTGGACTTAATTGTGAGCTTAGCTGATAGTGTGATTTCCTAATCTTAATCCAATAAAATCATTATAATGACATGGTTATTCCTAATTAATAAAAGCTCAAAGCTTAAAAGATTAGGATGTCATTGTGGTTGTTTGTTTTTCTAAACACTTGTTGTTTTTTTCTCCCACACCCCAAAATACATGCTTGTTACATTGATAGACAACTCTTAATTGGTCCAGTGTAAATTTGATTGTGGGTTTGCCCTTGCATGAGTATGCAGGGTGATGGACTACTCCTTATCTAGGGTTAGTTACTGCTCTGCAGAATAGACTGTGACCCGTTTGACCTTGAATTGAATTAATCAGGCTTGACAGTGGTATACAAAATTAGAAAAATAAAAATCCAAATCTTTGCATGTTCTCCCCGTGTCTGCGTGGGTTTTCTCCGGGCGCTCCGGTTTCCTCCCACAGTCCAAAGACATGCTGGTTAGGTGGATTGGCAATTCTAAATTGGCCCTAGTGTGTGCTTGGTGTGTGGGTGTGTTTGTGTGTGTGTCCTGCGGTGGGTTGGCACCCTGCCCAGGATTGGTTCCTGCCTTGTGCCCTGTGTTGGCTGGGATTGGCTCCAGCAGACCCCCGTGACCCTGTGTTCGGATTCAGCGGGTTGGAATATGGATGGATGGAAAATCCAAATCACATTTTGTTTCATAAGATTAAGTTTAATTTGTTATGAAAAAGTCTTATACCCTAGAAACTGACATTCTTTCCAAAGCACTTTTGCTCTTGAAAAGATAAGTGGGCAACTCCTCAATTGGAAATTTGATTATTTGTCCACTTTTTATTGAGAAAAAAAAAGCTGAGCAAAACTACATAACTCACAGAATGTGCAGTTTATAATCATGTCATATTTTTAGTACAAATTTGAATACACATTCACCAAGATAACAAGCAAAATATTTGTCAGCAGATAAAAAACATCCCTTACTTTCCAATTTATTAAAGTGTCATGAATTATTGCATTTTTAGAAAATCAAACTCTTGTTTATCAATCCCAGGAATCATTATACTGAAATGTGATATATTTATTTTTCTGCTCTGCTGTGTTTTGCCATCTGTTTTCAATTCTGCTTTCTTCCTGCTGAGCTCTGCCTGTGTTTCTAAAGTCCCTATCAGATTGACATCTTCACTTTAATGAGATTTGTCACTCTATTTCTGTACATTATGAGAACAGTATAAAATGTCAAAGGTCCTTGTTAACCAGTCATTATAACTGGTTTCTTGTTCTTTAACCTGTAAACATTTTTCCTTTTCTGGGTATATAAAATAAATTTGCTTTGAAACTATATAATATAAGGTACTAGAATGTTTTCACAGGGGACCAATAGTCAGAGTTTGATGGTAGTGAAACACATATATTGGCATTATATTTTTGAAATATAAAAATTAAGTAACCAAAGTCTGGTCACATTGCATTAAATCCATCCATCCATTGTCTCCCGCTTACCCGAGGTCGGGTCGCGGGGGCAGCAGCTTGAGCAGAGATGCCCAGACTTCCCTCTCCCCGGCCACTTCTTCTAGCTCTTCCGGGAGAATCCCAAGGCGTTCCCAGGCCAGTCAAGAGACATAGTCCCTCCAGCGTGTCCTGGGTCTTCCCCGGGCCTCCTCCCGGTTGGACGTGCCCGGAACACCTCACCAGGGAGGCGTCCAGGAGGCATCCTGATCAGATGCCCGAGCCACCTCATCTGACTCCTCTCGATGCGGAGGAGCAGCGGCTCTACTCTGAGCCCCTCCCGGATGACTGAGCTTCTCACCCTATCTTTAAGGGAAAGCCCAGACACCCTGCGGAGGAAACTCATTTCAGCCGCTTGTATTCGCGATCTCGTTCTTTCGGTCACTACCCATAGCTCATGACCATAGGTGAGGGTAGGAACATAGATCGACTGGTAAATTGAAAGCTTCGCCTTGCGGCTCAGCTCCTTTTTCACCACGACAGACCGATGCAATGCCCGCATTACTGCGGATGCCGCACCGATCCGCCTGTCGATTTCACGCTCCATTCTTCCCTCACTCGTGAACAAGACCCCGAGATACTTGAACTCCTCCACTTGGGGCAGGATCTCGCTACCAACCCTGAGAGGGCACTCCACCCTTTTCCAGCTGAGGACCATGGTCTCGGATTTGGAGGTGCTGATTCTCATCCCAGCCGCTTCACACTCGGCTGCGAACCGATCCAGAGAGAGCTGAAGATCACGGCCTGATGAAGCAAACAGGACAACATCATCTGCAAAAAGCAGTGACCCAATCCTGAGCCCACCAAACTGGACCCCCTCAACACCCTGGCTGCGCCTAGAAATTCTGTCCATAAAAGTTATGAACAGAATCGGTGACAAAGGGCAGCCCTGGCGGAGTCCAACTCTCACTGGAAACGGGTTCGACTTACTGCCGGCAATGCGGACCAAGCTCTGGCACCGATCGTACAGGGACTGAACAGCCCTTATCAGCGGGGCCGGTACCCCATACTCTCGGAGTACCCCCCACAGGATTCCCCGAGGGACACGGTCGAATGCCTTTTCTAAGTCCACAAAACACATGTAGACTGGTTGGGCAAACTCCCATGCACCCTCCAGGACCCTGCTAAGGGTATAGAGCTGGTCCACTGTTCCACGACCAGGACGAAAACCACACTGTTCCTCCTGAATCCGAGGCTCGACTATCCGACGGACCCTCCTCTCCAGGACCCCTGAATAGACTTTTCCAGGGAGGCTGAGGAGTGTGATCCCTCTGTAGTTGGAACACACCCTCCGATCCCCCTTCTTAAAGAGGGGGACCACCACCCCGGTCTGCCAATCCAGAGGCACTGTCCCTGATGTCCATGCGATGTTGCAGAGGCGTGTCAGCCAAGACAGTCCTACAACATCCAGAGCCTTGAGGAACTCCGGGCGTATCTCATCCACCCCCGGGGCCCTGCCACCAAGGAGTTTTTTGACCACCTCGGTGACCTCAGTCCCAGAGATGGGGGAGCCCACCTCTGAGTCCCCAGGCTCTGCTTCCTCATTGGAAGGCATGTTAATGGGATTGAGGAGGTCTTCGAAGTATTCCCCCCACCGACCCACAACGTCCCGAGTCGAGGTCAGCAGCGCACCATCCCCACCATATACAGTGTTGACACTGCACTGCTTCCCCTTCCTGAGACGCCGGATGGTGGACCAGAATCTCCTCGAAACCGTCCGAAAGTCATTCTCCATGGCCTCCCCAAACTCCTCCCACGCCCGAGTTTTTGCCTCAGCAACCACCAAAGCCGCATTCCGCTTGGCCTGCCGGTACCTATCAGCTGCCTCCGGGGTCCCACAGGACAAAAGGGTCCTGCAGGACTCCTTCTTCAGCTTGACGGCATCCTTCACCGCCGGTGTCCACCAGCGGGTTCGGGGATTGCTGCCACGACAGGCACCGACCACCTTACGGCCACAGCTCCGGTCAGCTGCCTCAACAATAGAGGCACGGAACATGGCCCATTCGGACTCAATGTCCCCCACCTCCCTCGGGATGTGGTCGAAGTTCTGCCGGAGGTGGGAGTTGAAGCTACTTCTGACAGGGGGCTCTGCCAGACGTTCCCAGCAGACCCTCACAACACGTTTGGGCCTACCACGCCTGACCGGCATCCTCCCCCACCATCGAAGCCAACTCACCACCAGGTGGTGATCAGTTGACAGCTCCGCCCCTCTCTTCACCCGAGTGTCCAAGACATGTGGCCGCAAGTCCGACGACACGACCACAAAGTCGATCATCGAACTGAGGCCTAGGGTGTCCTGGTGCCAAGTGCACATATGAACACCCCTATGCTTGAACATGGTGTTCGTTATGGACAATCCGTGACGAGCACAGAAGTCCAATAACAAAACACCGCTCGGGTTCAGATCAGGGGGGCCATTCCTCCCAATCACGCCCTTCCAGGTCTCACTGTCATTGCCCACGTGAGCATTGAAGTCTCCCAGCAGAACGAGGGAGTCCCCAGAAGGTATGCCCTCTAGCACCCCCTCCAGGGACTCCAAAAAGGGTGGGTACTCCGAACTGCTGTTCGGTGCATACGCACAAACAACAGTTAGGACCCGTCCCCCCACCCGAAGGCGAAGGGAGGCTACCCTCTCGTCCACCGGGGTAAACCCCAATGTACAGGCTCCAAGTTGGGGGGCAATAAGTATACCCACACCTGCTCGGCGCCTCTCACCGGGGGCAACTCCAGAGTGGTAGAGAGTCCAGCCCCTCTCAAGGAGATTGGTTCCAGAGTCCCAAGCTGTGCGTCGAGGTGAGTCCGACTATATCTAGCCGGAACCTCTCAACTTCACGCACTAGCTCAGGCTCCTTCCCCTTCAGAGAGGTGACATTCCACGTCCCAAGAGCCAGTTTCTGTAGCCGAGGATCGGACCGCCAAGGTCCCCGCCTTCGGCCACCACCCAACTCACACTGCACCCGACCTCCTTGGCCCCTCCCATAGGTGGTGAGCCCATGGGAAGGGGGACCCACGTTGCCTCTTCGGGCTGTGCCCGGCCGAGCCCCATGGGTGCAGGCCCGGCCACCAGGCGCTCGCCATCGAGCCCCACCTCCAGGCCTGGCTCCAGAGTGGGGCCCCGGTGACCTGCGTCCGGGCAAGGGAAAACGCCGTCCAAAATTGTTTTTCTTCATAGGAGGTTTGTTTAACCGCTCTTTGTCTCATCCCTCACCTAGGACCAGTTTGCCTTGGGTGGCCCTACCAGGTCCTAGGATCATTGGGACACGCAAACCCCTCCACCACGATAAGGTGACGGTTAAAGGAGGGGCATTGCATTAAAAAGAATTAGTAATAAGAATACATTTACTTTGGCAAAAACATTTCATGCAAGGCATCAATAGGAACTTTTTAAAATACTTTTTAAATGAGATTTAGCTATCTTATTTAAAATTGTTAGCAAAGCTAAATGTCACAATAGATAATGGCCTGCTTAGAGTGAAGTCAAACAAATAATTAAACTAACAATAATAGGTATAAGCAGCAGTTAACATAGAGTAAGTATAGAATAACATAAAGTAATGTATCAATCAAAGTCATATATTTAAGGTAGTTAACAAAAACACAAAATATTTAAGATGTACATAAGGTGAATACAGTAATCTTAATCCAATTAAGTAAATGTGTATAAACATAATAAGTGAAATAATAAAAATTAAAAATTAAACAATAGTTTCAGTGGGTTGGAAAATGGATGGATGGATAGTACAAAAATATGAGAAACACTATTAATATATATAATACATATATACATATATTCAAAAATATACAAATGACAACATATAAATTGTGGAATAATAAAATATAGTAATTAATATCAGTAAGTAAATCAATAAATACAAGTGTGTGGCATACATATATGCAACAAAAAAGGGAAAATGAAAACACAGAAACAGAAAAATTGTCCTTAAATAATACAAATGACAAAGATGACAAAAACATAAGTGACAATATACTGTATAGAGATGGGATTTTTGAGAATGTATCTTTGTTTCGGCATAGGAAATGAATATTCAGCATTTCAAGAAAGGTAGCCAAATTGTTTCAGGGCCATGTAAACAATTTTCTAAAGGAAAGGGATTTAAAAAAAAAAAGTTAAAATTATGTAGTAGATGAAAAGAAAAAAATTCAAAAAGAGAAACAATGAAAAACATATACCTGTTGTACGAAGAATAGATATCATAGGATCCTACCAGTAGTGTTATATTCATTGGAAAGGGATATTAAGCTAAACAAAAAAAAAAAAGAAGAGAGGTAAATAAATCAAAATAAATGCAATAACTGAATAAAAAGCAAGTGAAAAATTAGAGTGGCGTAATGAATAGTAAATGAGTAGTAAATAAAACAAAAGAGAGGATTAGTGGGGCTCACGTAAGTTGTCAGGTTTAACTAAGGAGAAACAAATCTCAATTCTCATAAATTACACAATTCGAAAGTAATAAAAGGATAATAATATGATGGAATAAAAAAATGAACACAAGAGCAAAGGACTATTACAGCAGGGTAAAAATGGGAATAATAGAAAAAATAAACACAATGTACTTGTAGGAGAAAAATTTCCATCAGCTGTATATATTAGCAGAGCTGCACAGAGGATGTTAGAAGCTGGAATGAAAAGGAAACAGGTAAAATCATGTGCTTCATTTACGCCAGTCGAATGTTGACAGTTCTACTTGTAAATCAAGTAAACTTCATAGTGAAGGAAGGAATTATTGAAGCCAGCCTGCTGGAGGTTTTGTTTTACTACCCCAATACTGTATATTTAAGATTTGAAATCCGATGACGTGCCTCAGCGAAATGTCATGAAACTAAGTGTTTTAAAGATTGTGTTCTAATGGTGCTTTTATGTTCAGAAATACAGTAACAGTGCAATAGGTTTTAACTATATATATATATATATTAATGTGCAGGGGCATAAAAAGGTACATGGCATCCTACTGCAATTAATTAATGCATAAGGGTTACATTTCCAGGTATTGTATGAATTAAGTGCCCTGCAATGAGACCAGCGGAAATGGCCAGGTTTGGGTTGTGTTGTGATATTGCCAGAATACTTTGGAAAAGAAGTGTGTACATGATTCACAACAACATCTTTAATATTATGACTACCAGAAAGAGACAAAAGATGTGGTTCAAGGATGCTGAATTTTAATTTTAGATCAAGACAATTTTTTTAAATTATATGTTGTATTTGGTTAGCATATGTAGAGTAGGTGAGATTGCAAACAATCTGAGTTTTAGTGGTAGATTTGGCGAAATAAATATCTCTTAATTAAAGTTGTCCATTTAATGGCCTTATTCATACATTTTATTAATAACTCCTTAGTAAAAACCTTGTTTAAAGATCCAGAGCACTTTTGAGGAAATATCGTGATCAGAGCAAATTTGTCTTACGTGAAAAACTATGAGAGAGGGAAGACTGTTGATTAACGATCAAGAGTGAAAACTAGTAGACTTGAGTAAAGTGTGATGATCAGTAGGTTTTCTGCATAAAGAAAACTGGAAAAATGTATTGATAGCTTTAACAAAAACATCCAGAATATGAACAGACCTAAAACTAAAATTATGAATGAATTTAAGATAAGGGTCACATTTAAAAATTATGAAAGGTGTAGCGAACTAGAGTCTCCTATTTAAGATAAAAATATAACACAACTATGCAATTACAGTGGACCCTTGACTTACAAACTCAATTCGTTCGCGAGGGCTGGTTGTAACTCAAGTTGGTTGTAAGTCAAGACTATTTTTCCCATAAGAAATAATGGAAATACCCATAATGCGTTCCGAACCTCCCACAGCAACACTTACTTAACCTTTTCATAATAAAAAAGGGTTGCATAATGTGCATAATTTACCAAAACACCAATAGTTTTTCTAATTTACTAACCAAAAAGTTATAAAAAGTGCCTAGCCTACCAGAAACAACAATTTCATACTGTACTCACCATTTAATTTGACATCTTTGGGCTGCAGGAAGGGAGGAGGAGGAGAATGAAATGGAAGGTGGTCATTGTTTGGAAGGAGCCTCCTTATACAAATCTTTTCTTTGTAAAATTTTCGAGATGGTGGATTTCGACATGCTGTACATATTAGCGAGATCGGTCACACGAACACCACTCTCATATTTCCGCACAATTTCCTTCTTCGTTTCGATTGTGATCGCTTTCTTTATCTTCGTTACCTTGTCTTCCTTCCTTAGCAATTATCGAAAAAAATTATATAAATTACTGCACTGACCGAAATTACATCCACAAACACATGTATCTGGGCTTCGACTGACGCTTACGAACGCTCTCGGCTGTTTGTTTACAATCGCGCAAGCGGATACACGTGACTGCATTCAGGTCGTAATGCAAGATGTTGGTCGTAAATCAAAACAAAAATTTTGGTCGTAAATCAAGTTGTTCGCATGTCAGGCCGGTCGTATATCAAGGGTCAACTGTATATGTTTTAAAAAACATCACAGGAATGACTTCATTATTTCTTAAGAATTAGAAGCATACAAGGGGGCTCCGCCCCCTGCTCGCTTCGCTCGCCTTACCCCCGGTGTTGGGTAACCCGAAATACATTGATGAATGTGTGAGATATATTGGAGTGTAAAGGTGTAGATGACGAACAAAGGAAGTATATTCATTAATCCTAATGAATGTCCACTAATAGTGGACTCATTACAGAATGCTTTGTCAGCTAATTGGCGGAATTGTTTATCAGCCGTCTGTCGTTCCTTTCTTTGCAGTTTATCTATTCACTCTGCTGTTTGAGAGGCGCGTTGTAGGAGCCTACGTTCATTAATTGTATTCAGGCGGGCTCGCTTCTGTATGTATCTCCGTCAGTTGTGGTCGTTCGTTTTGAACCCGTGCCTGCTTTGCTTCCGCAGTTTCAGACGCGCGTTGTAGGCGTCTATGTACATTGTATTTGTCCATGCGGGCTTGTTATTGTAGCTCCGTTAGTCGAGCTGTTTGGTTTTGGAGCCGAGACAGTTTTGCTTCTGTGGTTTCAGACGCGCGTTGTAGGCGCCCACGTCTATTGTTTTTATCCATGTGGGCTCGCATCTTTGTGGACCTGTATGGCCTCCGTAGGTGTGTTAGAAGCGCGTGGACCATGCTGTGTAGTGTGGCCGTTTAGTTCAGAAGCACGTTGTAGGCGCATGTGCCTTTCGTACTTTCACGTGCCTTCCGTACTATCTTTGTGGACCTGTGGGGCCTCCGTAGCCTCTTCCGTTTGACTCTGGGGTGCAGCGCGGAATCCTTTTTTTTGTGTGATTGTGTCGTTACCTATGGGCGCGTTGCCACATTTCTTATTTATGTCAGTTAAGCTCCTTCGTTTTTGAGCTGTGACTCCTTCGTTCTCGGTGGATCAGACTTCGCTCGCTGTCGGCGCCTGCGCACTATGTCTCCTGCGTCCATGGGCATGCCATGTACCTGCGTCCATATCCGGTTTACCATTCTCGGTTAGTAATATGGATAACATTCTAATCCTGATGCTAAAAGCTGCACCAACTCCTATACTTTTGTGCTGGTAAAAAAAATATATATACAGTAGAGTCTCGTTTATCTGACATAAACGGGCCGGCAGAACGTCGGATAAGTGAAAATGTCGGATAATGGGAGGTGTTAAGAAAAAGCCTATTAAACGTCAAACTATGTTATAATTTTACATATTACTAGCCTAATACAGTGGAACCTCAGTTCACGAACATCCCTGAACACGTATAAATCGGGTTATGGCCAAAAAGTTCGCCAAACTTTTGCCTCTGTGCACGACCACACACTCGGTATAGGAATAAGCCAGTTTACCTTTCGGTTTGTGCGCGCCAATGATTTCCACACGTGTTCAGTCTTTCCCTGTGCATTCCCCGTGCAGCGTTAGAGAGAGAGCTTGAGAGAGAGACACAGACAGACACATGCACGCACAAGAGAGAGAGACACACACACACACACGCAAGAGAGACACACACACACACGCGCGCAAGAGAGAGACACACGCACGCACACACACACACGCGCGAGAGAAAGAGAGACACACGCACACACACACACGTGAGAGAGACACACGCACACACACACGTGAGAGAGACACACACGTGAGAGAGACGCAGATCGTCTGATAAGCGAAAATGTCGGATAATGGGAGGTGCTAAGAAAAAGCCTATTAAACGTCAGACTATGTTATAATTTTACACATTACGAGCCTAATACAGTGGAACCTCAGTTCACGAACATCTCTGAACACATACAAATCAGGTTATGACCAAAAAGTTTGCCAAACTTTTACCTCTGTGCACGACCACACACTCGGTATAGGAACAAGCCAGTTTCCCTTTCATTTGTGCGCGCCGATGATTTCCGCAGGTGTTCAATCTCTCCCTGTGCAGCGTTAGAGAGACAGCGTGAGAGAGAGACACAGACAGACACATGCACGCGCAAGAGAGAGAGACACACGCACACACATGCGAGAGAGACACATTCACACGCACGAGAGAAAGAGAGACACACGAACACACGAGAAAGAAAGACACACGCACGCACACACACGCGTGAGAGAGACACACGCACACACACACGCGAGAGAGACGCACGCACACACGCACACACACACACATGCACGAGAGAGACGCACGCACACACAGACACACACACACATGCACACACGCACGCACGCGCGAGAGAGAGAGACGCACGCCAGAGAGGGCCAGCCACATAATCCACTGTAATCATGTTTTACAACAAAACAACAGAAAAATGTAACTGAAAAAATGAACTTAGCAACAAAAAATAGACTACGCTCACACTCGCAACTTGCAGTTCCTGTTGCCGATTGATGCGTTTTTTTTTTTTGTTTTTTTTTGCTGGTGGGATGTCGGATAATACAGAATGTTGGATAAGCAAAGGTTGGATAAGCGAGACTCTACTGTAAATATATATATATATATATATATATATATATATATATATATATATATATATATCTATAATAATAAAAGGCAAAGTCCTCACTGACTGACTGACTCACTCACTCACTGACTGACTCATCACTAATTCTCCAACTTCCCGTGTAGGTGGAAGGCTGAAATTTGGCAGGCTCATTCCTTACAGCTTACTTACAAAAGTTAGGCAGGTTTCATTTCGAAATTCAAAGCGTAATGGTCATAACTGGAACATATTTTTTGTCCATACACTGTAATGGAGGAGGCGGAGTCACGTATCGCGTCATCACGCCTCCTACGTAATCACGTGAACTAAAAACAAGGAAGAGATTTACAGCACGAGTCACACGCGGGAACGAAGGTAAATGACGTTAATTTTTGACTGTCTTTTAATACTGTGTAAGCATACATATTAACACATGTGCAATTAAACGTGTGCATTTACGGGTGATTTCTCAGGCTTAAAAGCTCACCTTTATCAAACGCGGGAACAAAGGTAACTGACGTTGTTCACTGTCTTTTAATACTGTGTAACCATACATATTAACACATGTCCAATTAAACGTGTGCATTTACGGGGTGATTTCTCAGGCTTAAAAGCTCGCCTTTTACTAAAAAGGTAAATGCAAAACTATTTTCAATCAGTTTATTGAAACGCTCCCGTTAAGGATTGCAATAACATATTCGCGAGATAAAAGAACGAAGTAGGGGGGAAATGGAGGAACAGCCGCAAACAGCGAAGAGCAAAAAATTTATTAAACAATTGAGAACGGAGCGAGTTAAGCATACAAGCATGTTCATAAGGGAAACAAAGCACGGTGTAAAACGTAAGTTTAAATTAAGTTTATAGAAACGCTCCCGCTGCGGATTGCAATAACATATTCGCGAGATAAAAGTTTAATGAGAAGACAGGAGGTATAAACGAACCACACGCCGTGGCGCAACGTTAGGGGCAACAGTTTCAACCATTCTATGATCTGCTTCTCGCAACTGAAAGACGGCACATTGCGGATGTTAGCCGACTTGCTGACCGCAACGTTAGGGGCTTCAACTATGGCGCTGACGCCACATCTCAGTGCCAACACTTTGCAGACTGTACTTCAAAGACACGCCCTCCTCACTGGACAGTTAAAAACACCAATCAAACTAACGATGACATCAAGTATTACCCAATCAAAAGTAGGAAAGGAGGCATCTTCATAAAATGCGTGTGGGATGATTTGCATGAGACGCTGCTTTAAAAAAAAAATGATAAAAAAAATACGGGATAAATCCCGTCCAGTATTGATTCAAATGGGACGCGCAATTTCATTCTCAAACGCGGCACGATTCCGTATTTTAAAGGACGGGTGGCAACCCTACAGTGCCAGGTAACCACCCATACAATCAGATTGTGATTCAGACTAGGAATGCAATGAATGTAATTACCCCGATCTACATACAAGGCGAAAGTCTTGCAACATTCAAAGATGATGGTTTGGGATAAGTCCACCATACAACATAAAACAGCTTATGAAGCCTTGAACCGAAAAAAGCAAGATCTCAGAGATCGTAAAAAAAAAAAATAGGAGGTAATGTCATTTTACTCGCTGTACATTTTAGTCAAACATTACCAGTTATTCCACGAGGGAGACCAGCAGATGAACTCAACGCGTGTTTAAAATCCATGCTTCTCCCACGCTCGGTTATATGTCGCGTGTTCTCGGGTAGGTACACCAAAAAATGTATACATTTAAGCATGTAATGGTCAAACAAAAAATGAGGTATACCCGAAGGCACTGCAGTAGTACTTAATCTAACTTTACTTCTTAAATGTTAATGTTTTACTGTTTAATAATTTATACGCTTCTTATATGTTGTTCAAATTCTTTTATCAAAATACCACTGACAGCGCAATGCACGATAACATGGAGTGAATACACCATACGCATCCGCCCACGGCTGCCCTGGTGTGCGCAGATAGGAGTTGATTCTACAAAAAAAAGAAAAGAAAGATGAAAAGAGTAAAACAATCATCACCCATAAAGCGGATAGTAGACGTGACGTACTATATGTGTACCACATTTCAAGTGTATAGGTGAAACGGTTTGCGAGCTACAGGTCATTTAAAATCCTGGACAGACACACAAATTGCCACGGTAGCAAATTACAGAAGAAGATTTTACTGTTTAATAATTTATATTTATATGAAATGTGCTTCTTATATATTACTTCATATTCTCATATGATAATGATGTTAATGTTTATATTGATTTCTGTGTTATTAAAACTGCATGTATGTGTGTATATGTATATATATATATATATATATATATACTAGCAAAATACCCGCGCTTTGCAGCGGAGAAGTAGTGTGTTAAAGAGGTTATGAAAAAAAAGGAAACATTTTAAAAATAACGTAACATGATTGTCAATGAAAGCCCGTTTCAGTCAGTAAGTCTTATGTGTGTGTTTATGTATGTGTGTATATATATGTAGATGTGTATATGTAGATATGTATATATATGTATATGTATATAAATGTTTATGTGTGTGTGTATATTATATATATAATATATATATATATATATATATATATATATATATATATATATATATATATATAAAAGACAGCAACAGTTATAACAATGACAACACAATTACATTGACAATCATGTTACGTTATTTTTAAAATGTTTCCTTTTTTTTTTCATAACCTCTTTAACACACTACTTCTCCGCTGCGAAGCGCGGGTATTTTGCTAGTATATATATATATAAATAAATATATATACGAGGGGAAGTCAAAAAGTAAAGGGACATTTGAGAAAAGGGGCATTTATTCTAATGATAGAAATGTGAAACATTGCTTATTTTTCTACATAACCTCCCTGGACTTCAATGCACTTTTCCCAACGTTTCACAAGTTTTTTGATTCCGTCGGAAAAAAAGTTTTTCGGTTGCATCTGCAACCAATTTTGCACTGCATCAATGACTTCTTCATCACTTGCAAATCTTCTTCCCCTTAGCGCTTCCTTTAATGGTCCAAACATATGAAAATCGCTTGGAGCCAGGTCTGGACTGTATCCATTCTCCATTCGTAGATCTTGCTTCGCGATAAACAGTTGTCACCATACTGTGCTTACATTCGACGAATAATGTCCGCAGGTTTAACACCTTCCGCAAACAAAAAGCGAATCACTGCCCTCATTTCCTCCTTGGTGCAGATCGACAATAGAGCTGTCATGTTTAACGGTCTGCTACACTCCAACGAATAATGCAGGAATAAGAGTTACACATTGTATAGAAGTGTTGGCGACTACACTCATTCAGCGCTGGATACGAGCAGTGTTACCAAACTCTGAAAAGAGAAATTAAAAAAATCCCTTTACTTTTTGACTTTCCCTCGTATATACAGTGGAACCTCGGTTTGCAAGCATAATTCGTTCCGGAAACGTGCTTATAATCCAAAGCACTCATATATCAAAGCGAATTTCCCCATTAGAAATAATGGAAACTCAGATGATTCGTTTCACAACCCACAAATATTTATATAATAATGATTAATACAAAAAACTTTTATAAAGTAAAAATACATACAACAAAATAACCTGCACTTTACCTTTCAAAAGAATCGTGGCTAGTGTGACAGAGACGAGAGAGGAGCAGGAGGAGCATTATTATGTAGGATGACTTTCACTACTCACGGAATCACTGCACTCTGTTGGTTCGCTGGAATTTTTTCTTTTCGTGCAACTTTAACAAGGAAACCGTCCAATGATAGCTGCCTTTGCCTCCTTTTGAGGATTTTTTGGAAATGCGACATTGCATTGTCATTAAACAGATTCATCACTCGCACTGCTACCACCTTATTTGGGTGGTGATTTTCTACAAAGTTTTGCACTTTTTCCCACATTTTACATATCTCCCTGATCTCATTTGAAGTGAGGGATTCTTCCGTCTTTTTCTCCTCCTCCTCAAACGAGATGTCCTCCATAACCTCTTCTTGTTGCTCGCGATGCAGATCCATCAGTTCAAAGGTGGTCAGCTCCTGGCCATGTTCCTCCACCAGCTCTTGAATGTCGTCCTCATTTACCTCCAGTTCCATGGTCTTCCCCAAGGACACAATTTCATCAACAACTGGCGGCTCCTGTTCATGAGCAAACTCCCCAGAGTCATGTCCAAAAATGCAATCGGGCCACAGTTTTCTCCAAGCAGAATTGAGGGTTCTCTTGGTGATTCCTTCCCAGGCTTTATCAATGATCTTGAGGCAGCTCACGATGTTTAAATGATTTTTCCAAAACTCTTGGAGTGTAAGGTTTGTTCCTTCAGTCACCTCGAAGCATCGCTGAAATAGTGCTTTGGTGTAAAGCTTTTTAAAGTTCGAAATGACCTGCTGATCCAAGGGCTGGAGTAGAGGAGTGGTGTTGGGAGGAAGGAACTTGACCTTAATGAAGTCGAATTCCTCCAGTAGGTCGTCCTCAAGACCTGGAGGATGAGCTGGAGCATTATCCATAAGCAGCAAGACTTTGAGTGGCAGATTATTTTCTAAAAGGTATCTCTTCACTGCAGGACCGAAGACCTCGTTGATCCACTCAACTAACAAGATACGAGTGACCCAAGCCTTGCTGTTGGACCTCCACATAACATTTAACTGGCTCTTTTGCACCTTGCATTTCTTGAAGGCTCATGGATTCTCAGAATGATACACGAGCAGGGGCTTTCACTTTGAAATCCCCGCTTGAATTAGCACACAACAAGAGGGTGAGATGGTCTTTCATGGGCTTGAGACCGGGCATTGCATTCTCCTCTGCTGTAATGTAAGTCCTCTTTGGCATCTTTTTCCAAAAAAGCCCCGTCTCATCGCAGTTGAAAACTTGCTGTGGCAGGTAATGCTCGGCTGCCTTAGCGTCCGAACTTGCAGCCTCTCCATGCCTCACAATACTATGGATTCCACTTCTCCTTTTAAAGTTATCAAACCATCCCCTGCTGACCTTGAAGCCTTCTTCATTTTCTGTTGACGTACCTGGCAGTTTACTTATGAGGTTGGCGTACAAGCCCTTTGCCTTCTCGCAGATCAAGTTCTTGGTCACGGTATCACCTGCTAGTTGCTTCTCATTTATCCACACGAGAAGCAACTTTTCTACATCTTCCAGAACATGTGGCTGTTGCTTTGATACTCTCGTGACTCCTTTTGCTGCATCTAGCCCCCTTATTTCTTCTCTCTTCTTTAATATCATGCAAATCGTAGAAGTAGACTTTTTATAAAATCTTGCAATGTCGGCCACTCGCACACCTCGTTCATGCTTCTCAATGATTTCCTTCTTAATTTCCACCATAATCATCTCCTTCTTCTTACCACCTTTCTTTTCAACTTTTTTCTTCATGGGGGGCATTTCCACACACACAATAATGCTATATACAGTAATCCCTCCTCCATCGCGGGGGTTGCGTTCCAGAGCCACCCGCGAAATAAGAAAATCCGCGAAGTAGAAACCATATGTTTATATGGTTATTTTTATATTGTCATGCTTGGGTCACAGATTTGCGCAGAAACACAGGAGGTTGTAGAGAGACAGGAACGTTATTCAAACACTGCAAACAAACATTTGTCTCTTTTTCAAAAGTTTAAACTGTGCTCCATGACAAGACAGAGATGACAGTTCCGTCTCACAATTAAAAGAATGCAAACATATCTTCCTCTTCAAAGGAATGCCTGTCAGGAGCACAGGCTGTCACAGAGATAGAGAGAGACAAAAGCAAACAAATCAATAGGGCTGTTTGCCGTTTAAGTATGCGAAGCACCGCGGCACAAAGCTGTTGAAGGCGGCAGCTCACACCCCCTCCGTCAGGAGCAGACAAAGAGAGAGAGAGAGAGAGTTTGTTTTTCAAGCAAAAATCAATACGTGCCCTTCGCGCTTTTAAGTATGCGAAGCACCGTGCAGCATGTCCTTCAGGAAGCAGCTGCACACAGTGCAACGTCCCTATTGTCTAGGTGTGCGAACAGCCCCCCTGCTCACACCCCCCTACGTCAGCGCAAGAGAGAGAGAGAGAGAGAAAGTAAGTTGGGTAGCTTCTCAGCCATCTGCCAATAGCGTCCCTTGTATGAAATCAACTGGGCAAACCAACTGAGGATGCATGTACCAGAAATTAAAAGACCCATTGTCCGCAGAAACCCGCGAAGCAGCGAGAAATCCGCAATATATATTTAAATATGCTTACATATAAAATCCGTGATGGAGTGAAGCCGCGAAAGGCAAAGCGCGATATAGCGAGGGATCACTGTACTAGCACAGATGTTGACTTATATGAGTGAGCCACAATCCCACAGTGAGTGAGTGAGTGAGTGAGTGAGTGAGTGAGTGAGTGAGTGAGTGAGTGAGTGAGTGAGTGAGTGAGTGAGTGAGTGAGTGAGTGAGTGAGTAAGTGAGTGAGTGAGTGAGAGAGAAGTTGTGATCACGTGAGGCTTGGCAGACAAAGCGTATGCGTACTACTCGTACTGCAAGACCTCGCTCGTTTATCAAGTTGAAATTTATTGAAATTTTTTGCTCGTCTTGCAAAACACTCGCAAACCAAGTTACTCGCAAACTGAGGTTCCACTGTATATATATATATATATATATATATATATATATATATATATATATATATATATACAGTATATATACAGTTAGGTCCATAAATATTTGGACAGAGACAACTTTTTTCTAATTTTGGTTCTGTACATTACCACAATGAATTTTAAATGAAACAGCTCAGATGCAGTTGAAGTGCAGACTTTCAGCTTTAATTTAGTAGGGTGAACAAAACGATTGCATAAAAATGTGAGGCAACTAAAGCGGGACCCAGGAGGTGAGTTCCTTGGAACTTTGGCGAGCTCTGTAGGCCATGCTGTTTCGTTGAAATGCATGTGTGTGGCAAATTCACTGACACCCAACCTCTGGCTACATCCAAATGGCGCCATGTTTCGCCTTTACACCTGGTGTATCTGCATTGTTCTTATGTGTGACTGGACGTTTCTTGTGGGGAGGGTATCTGTTCTCTTTCTCCAATGTAGAACCTCATCTGAGTTCAACTCTGTTATACCATGTCTTTAGTTGAAAACTAGCAGCGTCACATCGGGGGGAGCGTGAACGTGACTGAGAGAATAAAACTGAATAATAAAAAAAAAGCACTAACCTTTACAAGTACCATAAATTTACACCAGCTGTTACAGACTCAAATCAAACGTATGTTTCTAATCTATAATAGTAACAGTAAGAGCAGCTCAGTACTCAAAACAGTAAATGCAAGAAGGACCCGGAATTGAACCCACAACCTCTGCACCAGCCAAGTGGATGTGTCAGCATCGTACCCTAATCCAATTTCTTTTTCTTCAGTTATATTCTTGAATAAAAGCATACTTGTTTTGTTAAACTTGTACCTTTTGTGAAAGTGTTTATTTGATATTTGGACTTTTTCTTTTGACATTAGTAGTATAACATGAAAAAACTTTCTGTTTCAGTTATGTATTCAATATTTGTTGCCTTGCATTTCCTGCCATCCTACATTTACCCGGATTGTTATAGACACGGAACACACATGATATGAATGTCTTCCAAAAATCGATATACTGTATTATTTATTCTATATAATTCTGGACCTACCTCATACCCAAATAACAGACTTGAGCTGGAAGAACATTTTGTCTGACTTGAGATGCGTCGGTGGGGGATGGAATACCAGGCTGCCTTCTGCTTGTGGTAATTGACACATTTGCAAAACAAAAGCACAGTTAAAGAGGTGCGAAGGAATTCAAGGTGGCCCGACATTATGATTTTTTTCGTAGGTTTCAGGGATTCTAATGTTAAGCCCAAAACAATTTAAATTCATAGTAATTGTGCAGTATTTCCATTATAATAAAACAATAGTTACAAGTATTCAAAATTCCTTCCTGTGCCTGCAGATAACTTAGCTTTTCCTCCTATACTATCTACAACTCCATGGTTCAAATCCTCTTTGAAAGACACCAAAGCAGAAAAAGAGTTTGGGGTGTGGTTCTGACTCCTAGGGCAAGAAGAATTCAAGTACTTGGTCAATAACTGTTGTAAAACTGCAAAGGAGTGGACGAATTGTAAGGCAAATCAAGAAAAGTTAAATTGAATTCTGGCAAAGACACAGAACACTGCACAGAAAAACGTGAATTAGTTCTTGGACTCCAATACCCCAAAGCAAACAATATCAATATCTGGAACTTTTGATATGATGAATGGGGCTCCGGTCTAGATACCATGCAGGTTGCCCTTCCACAGTTCTGGACCCATGATGATCTTTCGATGTCAGTGATCACCTGCGCAGTTGACTTGTTAGCAGAAGGAACCCATGGTCCCTTGGACTGGAATTTGAATATGTTGTCCAGCAGACAATTGGTCGATGGCTTGGTTCCCGGCTTGATATCTTCTCTGATATGGATTGTTTCTCCTTGGAGTTGGATGATTCAATTCATCTGCAGACCTTTATCACAGCTCAATCTCCAAGTTCAAATTCAAGTGCTGTTGTTTCCAATGTGCAAAGAAGAGTAGCTTTTACCTGCTGGTGTAAAGACTTAAACATTTTGTTCCAGTATTAATCAATATTAGTCAATATTGCAATATTAGTCAATATTGCAATATCTTGTAATTTTTTAAAAGTTATTTTCTGTAACTTTCTGTTTCTCTGTAACTGGTCTGTTTCGTTAAGGGTACCACTTATCAAAAATAAAGGCTAGAGATAAAACAGATGGCCATTTTATCCCATCTCTGCTTGTCTCTTTGTCATTTTGTTTTTAATGAATATATTCAAAAATAGATCCCTTAATAAAAATGTTTCCTCTTTAGATGCATTTAGCTTAGCCATTGTTGTGGACTCCACTCAATTAAAAGCATATTTATCATCATAACATGTAAATCATAACAATATAAAATAAAGTCAGTCTTAATATACATATCAATGTTTAAAACATTCAGGTGTCTCAAAATATTCAAACTATTGGTACATAACCTTTTCAGACTAAACCTTTTGCAGACTAAATTTAATGTAAAATTAATTTACTATAAACCATAGCTATAAAACATTATAATATAACTACAGAATGTCATAAACTCCCCACTTATTGACACTCGTGTCAATTTTTCTATTATTTTATGTTAAGTGGAAATGTGGAGCAAGATGGTATTAGTCAGTCAACTTAGCAGGCAAAAAGTAAGAAAGAACTCTGGATTAGTAAATTACTAATTAATCTAGAAATTAGTTTAATATATGCTAAAACAGTTAAGCTCCACATTCCCTTTTTTCATTTTTCTAATTGGGATTTAAATCATTTACAAAGAAATTATGTTTCACTGTATCTAAGACTAACAGGATAATTCATATAAAATATGTTTTACATTTCCCACATTATGTCCCTTAAATTATTTCAATAGTTTCATAGATCAGCAGAATTGATATTAAAACACATCTATTAATATGTCTTAACATGTTGTTTTAAAACTTAACAGTATGTTTATACACATTCCAGCTATATTTTTTTAAGCTATTATTTTACTACTACTAAAATTGACACATATATTTCTACTTGAGATTTTAGAATTTAAGAAGTGTCTGGAATGTTTCATTAACAGTTTCAAATTATAGGAAATAAAACTAATCCTTCCACTAGGTATGTAGTCATTCAAACATCAGCATTCTATTTCACATTTAAAATAGTTTTAATTACTTGTGAACAAGGAGTGATGGGAAAAGAAACCAACATCTCACATCAACAACGGCAACAACATTTATTTATATAGCACATTTTAATACAAATAATGTAGCTCAAAGTGCTTTACATGATGAAGAAAGAGAAAAAAAAGACAAAACAAGAATTAAAATAAGAGAACAAATAGAATAAAAGTAAGGTCCGATGGCCAGGGAGGACAGAAAAAACAAAAACAACTCCAGACAGCTGGAGAAAAAATAAAATCTGCAGGGGTTCCATGCCACGAGACTGCCCAGTCCTTATTATATCCAGGGTTGTCATGGAAGGACTTGATGATGACGGTCACGTGGACTTCTGGTCTTTAATCCATCAATGTAAGGACATCACGCTGCTTTGATTAGGTGGTGGTGGCGCAAATGGCCACTACAGAAAACTGGAAAAAGAACAGAAGAGAGAGTAGAGTTTAAAACGGATTTTGGAGCCACCATGAATAATAATGATAATTAATTAAAAATACAGAGCATCAGGAATTAACTAAGATGAAGCTATGAGAAAGCCATGTTAAAGTAATGTGTTTTCAGCAGTGTTTTTAAAGTGCTCCACTGTATTAGCCCGGTGAATTCCTATTGGCAAGCTATTCCAGATTTTAGGTGCATAAGAGCAGAATGCCGCCTCACCACTTCTTTTAAGTTTAGCTCTTGGAATTCTAAGCAGACACTCATTTGAAGATCTAAGGTTATGATTTGGAGTGTAAGGTGTTAAACATTCTGAAAAATAAGATGGAGCGAAATTATTTAAGGCTTTGTAAACCATAAGCAGTATTTTAAAGTCAATTCTGAATGACACAGGTAACCAGTGTAGTGACATCAAAACTGGAGAAATGTGCTCTGATTTTCGTTTCCAAGTTAAGATTCTAGCAGCTGCATTCTGCACTAGTTGCAATCGATTTATGTATTTTTTGAGTAGTCCTGAGAGGAGTGCGTTACAGTAATCTAGTCGACTGAAAACAAAAGCATGAACTAATTTCTCAGCATCTTTCAATGATATAAGAGGTCTAACTTTTGGTATATTTCTTAAGTGAAAAAATGCTGTCCTAGTGATCTGATTAATATGTGATTTAAAATTCAGGTCACAGTCAACAGTTACCCCTAAATTCTTTACCTCCTTCTTGACTTTTAATCCTAATGCATCAAGTTTATTTCTAATAACCTCATTATATCCATTTTTGCCAATCACTAAAATTTCAGTTTTCTCTTTATTTAGTTTGAGAAAATTACTACTCTTCCATTCAGAAACACAAGACAGACATTGTGTCAATGAATCAATAGAGTTGGGGTCATCAGGTGCTATTGATAAGTACAGTTGCGTGTCATCAGCATAGCTGTGTTAGCTTATGCTATGCCCCGAGATAATCTGACCTAATGGAAGCATGTAAATCGAAAAGAGCAGCGGATCCAGGATAGAACCTTGTGGAACACCATATAGAATATCATGTGTCATAGAAGTATAATTACCACAACTTACAAAGAATTTTCTACTTGCCAGGTAGGATTCAAACCAATTTAAGACACTGCCAGAGAGGCCCGCCCATTGACTAAGGCGATTTCTAAGAATATTATGATCAATGGTATCAAATGCGGCACTCAGATCTAAGAGAATGAGAACAGATAAATGGCCTCTGTCTGCATTTACAGTCTAGGTAGTGTTCCATACTAAGATATGCTATACAAAAAGGGGGTTAACTAACAAAAAGGTAGACTGTGTTTTTTTTTTTCTGCAGAATCAACACTCTAGAAAGGACGCAAGAAACAACTCCAAAGATAATGATGAAAGATTGTGCATAAACAACTAGCCTTAACAGTAGCTTATAGGTAAATGTAATCAATATCGCGAATAGCTATTATCCAATTTCACTTAATTGGTCAGAAAATTATTATTTATTTACTGCAAATAATAATTAAATATTCTTCCACTAGGAGTTGTATCAGAGTACCTTGAACAAGGAGGACTTAAGTGGGAAAACTGCATAAGTGTTTGCACTGATAGAGCAGCCGCCATGTTCGGGCGCACCAAAGGATTTGTAGGCAGAATGAAAGAGCAACATCCAGATGTTACTGCAACGCATTGTTTACTGCACCGTGAGGCACTCGTTGCCAAGATATTACCAGCAGACCTAGCTGGACAATGTTGTGCACATGATAGACTTTGTGAAGACAAGACCTGTAAAAAGTCGCATGTTTGCATCATTGTGTGAGGAAATGGGAGCAGAGCATAAAGTGCTATTGCTGCATACGGAGGACTGGTGGTTATCCTGTGGCAAAGTTTTAGCCCATGTGTATGAGCTGCGGGAGGAACTAAAAGTGTTTTTGACAAATGAGAGGTGTGATGACGCTAAGTTGCTTTCAAGTGATCAGTGGTGTGCAAGACTGGCATATCTGGCGGATATATTTCAACATTTGAATGACCTGAACAAACGAATGCAAGACCAAAATGAAAACCTGCTCACAAGTGCAGATAAAATAAATGGATTTCGTTCAACGGTGCAGCTCTGGCAACAACATGTTCCCACACACCCAGAAAAGGCAAGGTATCAACATTGCTGCACTATGTGAGACAATAGGCAAGGATTTGAAAACTCTTGAACAGAAGTTGTCGTTTTATTTCCCTTCAGTTTCCACTGATTGCCTTGACTGGGATAGGAACCCATATAGCTCAACTGCAGTTGGAAAGGACATGACTTTGCAGGAGCAGGAGGAAATCTGTACTGAGAGAAAATCGTGGTTTAAAGCTGAACTTTGCTGATCTACCTTTGGACAGTTTTTGGCTGACTGCTGCCAAGGAGTTCCCCATTCTGGCCAGCAGAGCTATTTCAGCCCTGCTCCCATTTTCTACAAACTACCTATGCGAGCTTGGCTTTTCAAGCATGACTGCTATAAAAACTAAAAAAGAGAGAGACTCAGGGTTGCTGAAGAAGATCTTTGTGTGTGTCTTTCTTCAATTCCTGTGTGTATATCAGCGTTGTGTTCAACTAAACAGGCCCAGGTTTCACACTGCGTAAGTAAATTGTGAGTGAATTGAAACTAGAAGATCATTATATTTCATTACATATACTTTTTGTGACATTTTTGTTTGGTGGTTATGCTTTCCTAATGTAAAATATGTGCCGTGGCTCAAAAAAGGTTGGGAAACACTGGTCTAGCTGATATAATGAATCCCCCCTACGGTGGCTCTCTTCAGATCACATAATAAGACTACCAAGTTAAATACTGACTTTTGCTGCAATATGCTCTGTTGATTTTAAACTCCAATTTGTTTAATGAAGCCATGCAGAAAGGCATATTTCTTTAAGGTAATGTAGTTTTAACTGTAGTTTTAACTCTGTCTCTGCAATTGTTTCATTTCTAAAAAGATGTGTGTAAAACAGGAATGCCATTGAAAAATTTTGGATGAAATTATTGGTAATCTGGTTTTTCTTACTCTGGATGTTAAATGACCCAAATTTTTTAATTTGTTAATTTTCAGAGTTAACATTTATGACATCACATGCACTGTTTACAGCTCACATATGTATTCTACCCAAAGATTTTAGGGATATGTTAAGTAATTGTTAATTTGTTTCTCCATCTACACAAAAAGCAATTAAAGATTAGTTCCGCTTTTTCAAGAAAAAAAGCAAATGAGTGCATTTAATGGGTACTGCAATCACTTGACCAGCCATTATCAACAACAGAGATAGGTAAAACAAGACAAAAGTAAAAATGCAGATAGGATGTGATTACAACGGCCTACCACACCAAATTAAGATACTAGTAATACTTGGACCTCTGGTCTTCGAAGAAAGGTGGTTCTTAGGTCACTTAACCAAGGTTGCTGCCACCTTTGTAGTGTTCTTCATTTGGCCCACGCAATGTTCCTTATTGCCATCCATTGTTGCCGCGGCTCTTTTCCTTACAGACGTGCCACATGCTCACACCATTGTTCTTTTCTTGTGAGTGGCTTTACAAGGACCCGAAAACCCAAAAAAATGGCAGAGGATACCCGCACCTCAAGTCATGTATGACCTTTATGTTGTGCTGGAATGTATGACTTGAGTTGTGAAGAAAATGATCAGCCACCCTGTGTAATGTTTCTCTTTGTCAGTAGAGCTCATTGCAGTTCTTTTCCTGTCAACCAGGGTACTTAGCTGTGCCATCACTTTCGACAAGAAGGACTTGAGGCACATTTATGTGGCTAAGCTAGACCTCACCCCCAGTTCTTGGGTCGTGTTAAAAGTGTCAGTCATAATCCCTTGGTTAAGACCGAGTTTTTTATATATGAATAGAAAGATAACAAAATTCAATATCAGAAAAAGCAACCCTTCCCACAAACATCTCAAAACATGTGTAGGAAGAAAGACCTGTGACCGTGGCAAAAAAAGAAAAAACCTTAATCATTAACCATAACGTTTCTTAAGGGTGGTGTATGACCTACACAGAAATTCCAAAATATTCATCATGTAGGTTCATTACAGGTGTTATCTTCTTATATAATACGCTACCATGGCTGTCCATTTGTCTGTCCAGGATTTTAAATAACCTGTTGCTAGCAAACCGTTTGAACTATTGACCGTAAATTTGGTACACATATATTACGTGACATCTCCTATCCACTTTCGGGATGATGATTGACCTCCAAGGTTATTCCTCTTTTTATTTTTACTTTAATTTAGAATCAACTCTCGGCAGCAATCAGCAGGGCAGCCAAGCGGCACATGTGTATGGGTGCCGTTCTCATTCTTTACCACCTTCTCCATTACTTCCCATACCTCTCCATATCTTAAATCATTCTTGAGGCAGATAGAAGACTTAAGCCAGCTTAAGTGAAAAATTAAGGAAAACGTACTAAGTAATTGCAACACAAACACTGACTTAATTAGTTTTAACGCGAAAAAATGCCGACAAAAGAAGAGAAGAAAAGGCCACTAGGGTGGAGAAAAGAAGAGCTTCTTAGGAAGCAGTAAGCACATCAACTTATGAGCAAATGAATGCTAAATGTACAGAGAGTCAAGTGTATTCACTGCATGTTATCGTGCGCCGTTACTGGTCCCTATATATTTTAATACTAGGTAGCACATCGCTACATGAATGATTATGACATACAGGTATGTTATAAACAGCTGAACAGCACATAACCAAATTTTCAAACATTTTTAAAATTGCATTGAAATGATCATGTGATATATTAGACCAAATTGCAACTGTTCAGCACTCATTCAGGGACTGGTGGTTATTCCCACACCCTTACTGAGGCCATTTTTGTGGAGGAACTTCAAAATAGTAGAGAAACAACCTTGAATTAATCAGGCAGATCAAACACATTTTCTTTTTTAAAAAATAGTTTCTGTCATTAAATAAAGAATTAGGATTAGGGATAGTTACTTATTCTGTTAGTTATTTATTCCTGTTAAAGTACTTTCTAAGTAGAGTTTGGAAAAGCTTTAATCATATATAAATGTAACAAATTTATTCAATCCACTTTTAATTCACACTACCTTTAAAAGCTGCCTTTTACATAGTACCAGAATGAAGCATGGCATCCAAATTATTTTCTTCAATGCAAGAGTACTTCCAGGAGGTGATCATACAAATTTATTACATGCAAGGGGATAAGTAAGTTTTATTAAGGACTAGACATTAAGCCCGTTAAAATAACTGGCGCTAGAACAGTAGTCCATAAACATTAGTAGGAACAGTCTATATTAAATGGCAAGGGACCTTTTACCTCATTCAATTTTTTCCGTAACATGCCTGTAATTTTCTCTGACAGTAATACTGGCTTTGCTGTCCGTAATATGCATTTAATTTTGTGTCACAACAGTGGGCAATCAGCAGATTCTCCCCAGCAACTGATGTAATGTGCACGAAAATAAATCTACTTTTACTTTACCGGGCCAAGCTTTCTTAATCACAAATCTGACATCTTCAGAGTGAACACTTGCACAACAATGGGGAAGCTGGTCTCCGCGTCTCAGTACCCGATTGGATTTTTCGTGTTTTCTGTTTGAGGTCTTACCTCATTTACCGAAATCCGATTGGATCTGCCGCGCGATATTTTATAGGTCTCGCCCTCTCTGTCTTGTGTGACACGTCAGGTGGCCTTTGAAGCAGCGCACCGTGCCCCGCGCATGCGCACTTCACCAGAACACACACACACACGGACACTGGACGCACACAGGGGTTTTTATTAAAGAGGATTAAATCCTTTTACAACTTTAGCTATATTGCATGTCAGGTGACAGTCATAACAAAGCTATAACCTTGCATTGATTACATGGCTTGAAGGATTTGATATGACAAAAAAATTATAATTTAATTTCTGAAATAAATCAGATTTAGTAATAATAAACCCATTTCTGCTTCCTTTTACTGTATTCCTTTTCATTTTACTAATAAAAATTTGATCATAAAAAAATATTAACCCATTTGCAGATGTACAGTATTCAAACCCAATAAAATTTCTGATAAGTATTTTACCTCAGCAATTGTTGAATGTTACTTGGGACTGATTTTGCTGACCTATAGTGGGTGTGATGTGGGCTGCTGTCACCCTTTTTAATGATGAGGTTGTATTGCTCTTGATTTTATCCATATTCAGGTTTAATTGTATTTGAAGCATTTGTTCCTAAGACCTTCTTTTTGTTTGGCACAAAAGGCCATGCAGTATATTTTTACAAGTTTTTTGTTTTCCCTCCATGTATGGAGGTTGCAAGTTCTCCACATGCCTACATGGGTATCCTACTGGTGCTACTGTATGCAGTAGTTTCCACCCACAGTCTGATGACATGCAGTGTAGGTGAATTGGTGTTGCTAAATTAGCCATAGTGCATATGTGTGTTCACCCTGCGATGGATTGGTATCCTGGTATGTGGATTGGTATGTTTGCTGGGATAGACTCCAGATTCCCCGCAAAGGTGCTCAAGATAAGGTAGGTTTGGAAGATGAATGGATGAATGATGTTTGTTTTCCTTTAGAAGGTTTTTTTTTCACTTGCATAGGAGAAACTTTGAGTATACAGTATGACTGGAAGCTGCCGATGGGATTTTGTTCTTTACTTTGTAGAATAGGCAGGAGAAGATGATGAAGGCAGGAAGGAGAGGTGATGGGGGTAATGCGGCAGAACAATAAGACCTGCAATTCAGTGGTATCCTAGGCACTTAATCTAAAAAAAATTTAAAAAGTTTGAATCCATAGAAAACACAAAAAGTAGAAAAAAATAGTGGATAAATCAGTTACATTGTTGTCAAGTCTGAGAGCATCTACAGGTTGAAAGGAGTGAGGTTAAAGTGCACTTTCTAACAGGGGAGGGAGATTTACTCATGACTGTGTAACATGTGTGCCAGAAAAAAAAGAAAGCAAGGTGACAGCTAGACATTGAGACACTGTCACAGAATGTGTTGAACAGGATGATCCAGGTGTTTACAGCAGGTCCATTGTAATTGTCAGAACTTGCTACAAGGAGACCTATTTCTGTGAGAAATCCACTACCTGTGTTACAAATACGGAATTGGAGGGACTCATTGAAGTGTTCCTTGGCGAGATAGTGTGCACCCCAGTGTGGTAGGGGAGGTGAATCCAGTTCAGAGTAGTAAAGAAAGGTTAGGTGCATAGATGGGAGAAATTCTTGGGTGTTCTGACAGACAAATCTAAAGGGCTACAATAGGTGGTAACCTGAAGAGCAGAACAGACAAGGTGGTCCTCTCAAAAGGTTTGCCAGTGCCAAGTGTGATGCCAGATAACATTGTAAAGATCAGAAGGTTTAATGTGTGGTTCATATCCTAGGGTTTAATAGAGTGGTATAGGTTTATAGGACATCTGGGTTTGTTTTGGAACTTAAGGGACATGTACCAGCAAGGATGGATTACATTTGAACTGCAGGGGCACTTATGTATTGGACAGATGTATGAGTAGATTAGTTGAGGACTGTTTAAACTAGGGAACTGGGGGCAGGGTGTGTATTGTAGGACAAGCCAGGTATGAAAATTCATATAAAAAGTAGCTTTGAAATTAACAGCCTTCACATATTAACCCAAATATTGCAATAAAATTCCTTGCCTTAAGCCTATTGTTAGTATTAAAACAATATAAATGAAGTTATGAAATTATTTGTAGATGTGAATAAGTACAGTATAATGTTATAGGAGTACCAGAATCCTGACTAAATCCTAAAGGTAGGATACTAATATTTACCAATCAGCCACTGTGAATAAGTGAATAATATTGGTTATCTTGTTAAAGTGGCACCACCTGTGAAGGTGTGGGAATTATTAGGCTGCAAGAGAACAGTCAGTCCTTGAAGGTGATGTGTTAGAAGCAGGAAAAATGGCCAAGCTTAATAAACTGAGTGACTTTGATGAGAGCCAAATTGTGAAAAAGAACTGTGTCAGAGCATCTTGAAAATGGCAGGTCTTGTAGGGTATTTCCAGTATACAGGGATATTGTATTAAAAGTCTCTGTTCAAAGATGTGTATGATAATAAGGTCAGATAATCAGGAGGAAAGTAAAAAAAAAAAAAAAAAAAAAAAAAAACTCACAGTTAAGCTGTTATGATTTAAGCTTAATGTTACATATTAATGTTTGTTATTTTTTGTTGTTTATGAGTAGTTTCAGTATGTGTTTATTTTCATGCATTTTCTGTTTGCACTGTAATTATATACTGTCCCTAAAAAATGCCTCCATTCTTGGTTCCTTCTGGGTGGAGCCGCATGAGGTGGGGCCACCCTGATGTCACAGCTGCTGGGTACTCCTCCTAGTTTGACCTTTAGAGCCTGATGTAGCTAGTTGGGCATTCATATTTGGTTAAAGTGTTGTGATTATTGCCTTTTCTATATTGAATTTCTGGTTATTTTTGATTCTCTTACTTTTTTATGAAAAAAATTGATTCAAACTGTGTATTGTAACTTTGTTTTGGGCAAATTACTTTGCCTATTTCTTGCTCTGTTTGAACATTTTGCTTTTTTCTATTTTATGAATAAATCCTTGATTTACAAAGATTCTTTGTTTCCATTCTGTGGACAAGCCAAGGCTTACAGTTATCCTCTGTGGCAGATGGCCGGGACCCATGCCCGTTTGGGATGCCCCTTTGACGCTGGATCCCGGGGAGCAGTCATGGATGCACACTACTTCTCCCGGAACACTTGTTGGCAGCCCCCCTGGGTTGCATTGGGGCCAATAGTTTGGAACACTGGAGCTCATTCCTGTTGGGCTCCGTGGCCACCGCCAGGGGGAGCTGCACGGCCTAATGAGCCCATCTGGGCGGGAACGCAGCCACACCCAGAGGTGCAGCCAGAAGTAGGTCAACAAGCAACTGCAGCACTTCCCGGTGGGCTATAAAAGGAGCCAACAGTCACCACTCCGGGTGCCAGAGTCGGGAGGAGGAGGACAAAGCTGCCTTGGAGGAGTGTATGAGAAAGAAGAGTGTTTTGTGGTGGTCTTTTGCTTTGTGCTTTTGTGTGTTTTGGGACTGTGTTAGGGCTGAGGGACACGGGGAAGACATGGCCCCAAGCTGAAGAAAACAACTCTTTTTGTTTCATTTTTACATGTCCCCATTGTCAGTCTGTGTCAGGTCGACGTCTATATAGCGCCTTTGCCACACCTCCTACTTGTGAGAATTTTTGATACATTTTTATGACTTAAAATGCTTAAATCCCTCCTGGACCTGCTAAGCCTGAAACAGAGCAGATAGAGTTGGGTTAACACTAGAATTCCTGAAGCCTATAAAAATATTTGTAATGCCGGGCAACCTTAAATTCCTTCTCACCTCTCCATCAGCGTCTTTTGTTTTGTAGAGGTAAGAACTGCTGCCTTATAAACTAAAGGTTCCAGGTTCGAGACCGGGCACTTCGCATTTTGAGTAATGAACTGCTATTATTATTGCTATAATAAAAACATACATTTGATTTGATTCTGCAACACCCGGTGTAAATTTTGGCTACTTGTAAAATGTTAGAGCTTGTTTTTTTTATTCAGTTTTATTCTGTCGGTGACGTTCGCGTGGTACAACAAACATGCCTCTCCCTCTCTGAGTTGATGGCATTTATCTCCATTCTGTTTTACAAGAGCAGTGATGACCATAGTTGGTACTGTGATTGATGCCTGCTCAGAACTATTTTTTATACCAGCAATCAAATTTATGCTTTGATAACAGACACCTGTGCCGAGCATGTAAAAAATGACAGATTGGCTGCAATCTTGGATATCTGGCAAAGTTCTGTAGAGAACTGTTTTTTTAGTTACAACTTGGGCAAAGACTTTCCGAGTCTGTGGTCTTAAAACTTATGGAGCCGTTTCTGGACAAAGGCAGAACCATAACAACAGCTTCTTCACAGCAATTTCGCTGGCTAATAGACTGCTGCACTGCGACACAACTCTGCTTGGCACCACAAGTAAAATGGGATTTCCACCTGTAGCTAAAGTCACTTTAGTACATGAGCAATTTGCCACGCTAATGTTTAGATCTGGCAGTGTCGTGCTGATGGTGCATGTGCCTAAAAAGAAGGAGCCTTTGATTTCAGTCTGTGACAGCTGGTGTAAAGTTTTGCAACCTGTAAAAGATTTTGCTGAAGAGATATAAGCAGACACACAAACGCTGGCGAATCGTGTCTTTTTGGTATCTTGGTGTCACTTGAATTTTTTGTTATTCAGTTTTATTCTTGAATAAAAGCACACTTGTTTTGTTATACCTTTGAGAAAGTGTTTATTTTATATTCCAGTAACCACCTGAATGAGATCAAATCTGTCTCTGCCTCTCTCACACACACACATTCATACATGAAAACATCACTATTTGAAAACACTATGCCATTTGAACATGAGGTGTCCTATGAACATTTTTTTTTTCAATTTTGCCTATACTTCGCGTTATGGTGCATGATACTGAAAATGCAATACTCTACTTGAATACAGAGCAACAACAGCAAAAACTCCACACAACATCTTTAAAGACATGGTATTGTAAGCCTGTTTATCTGTACAAAAATAAATTAGAACTCTAAACAGCCAGCCTCTTCTGTGTTATATGTTTGTGTGTCTTGTCTGTTTTGCATCCTGTCTTCTATGTCAATATATATGCAATTTTCATGTTTCTATAATCTTTGTGTTTATCGATAAATTGTATTATCTGTTTCTTAAACCAAGTGTGCTTCCATTTCCTTGATATAACTTTAACGGCCAAAATCACCCTCCTACAGAGAAAGGTAAGGAAAATAAAGTGGGAACCTTACCTAATTATTTAATTAATTATTAGCTTTGCTAAACAAACATTGAAATCCAAAAAATCTATATGGAATTTTAAAACTTCCTAAGCTATGCTTTGTCTTTATTTTATGCAATACATGCACAGAGGTCTCCATCATAAAAGTGAAAAGCTTCACAGTGAAACAAGAACACACTTGAGTTGAGAGTATAGTAGAATCAAGAAAGCAGTTTGTAAAAAAGAACCTTTTAGTTGATTAGAATTCCAGTATATTTCATACACGCACATATACACGAACACACAATGGATTTCAAATGTTTTTTTTTCCTTGATGCAGAAATGATCCACACATTTTTATTAAATTATTGTTGGTTAGAAAGTTGTATTAAAATTGGAAAATAGGTCTCACACATGTCATTTTTCATTAACAAAGATGATATTTAAATAAAGATTTATAGACTTATTAGATCCACTATATTTCTTTGATAGCAGGAAAACATGTAAGAAGGTACTACTTGTGGTTCAAAAAATGTAAGTATGCATTACAAACTACATGGAAGCACAGATTTGTGTGACACATTGGTTTGTATGCTAATGTTTGCTGTGTTGTTAAACATGGTGGTAAACTACAAAGGTTTTCTTTGAAGGAGTCCAGTGAATTTCCTTTTAATGCTTAACATTATTTAGATATGTGAGATCATTGATTGCATATATTGTTGTTTTCTCTTCTGAGAAAGTCATATAGATCACAGCATTAGCCCCTCTAACATATTTGTTGTTCAGACAACTTGTTGCTGTTTGTACATTGAGTGTATAGATGAGATGCACTTCCAAAATTACAGATTTACCCAAAGACCTTTCTAATTCTTCAGAAAGATAACAATATCAGTTTTTGTTTGAATACTCTTAAATATTTTACAGTTTTACAAACTCACACTTTATTATTTTTATTATTTTCCCTTGCAGAATATGTTAATACGTCTGTACATGCATTCATCCCAACATACTGTATGCTTCATTTAACACTTTCTAATGTTAAGTTCAGGGGCCTCATGCATAACGCGTGTGTAGAATTCACACTAATACATGGTGTATGGACAAAAGCAGAAATGTTTGTATGCAGAAAAAAATCCAGATGCATAAATCTGTGCATTCGCCAACTTTCACATTCTTCCGCTCCATAAATCCCAGTCAGCGTGAAAAGTAACACATGTACACGTGCCTGCTGCCCCACCCCAAGTTCCTCCCAGAATTATGCCTCTTTGAATATGCAAATCAATATAAATAGCCCTTAAGCTCAGCGTTCTGTGAAAAGGCAATGGCAAAAGCACGGGGGAAATAGAAGAATTTCAGCGAATACCAAATGGAGGCAAGGAAAAACATACTATTTGTTTGTTTAAACAGTGGTATAAACAACAAAAGGAAGTTGATTGAGTGACATAGAGTGTCAGAGAAACTCGAAAGCTCAACTTCACAAAGTCACACAGTGCCCGAAATAAAAAGGAAGTTGTCAGATATCAAAGTCACCGTGAAAAGGAGAGTCATAGCCCACCGTTTGAGTGTCATATAAAAGCTTATTAGGGTACAGAGAAAAAAAAAAAAAAAGGGACACAGTGGGGAAAAAAAAAGCTTGAAATGTCAACTTTAATTTTGAAATTTCCACTTTAATCACGTAGTTTATTTTGTCATTAAAGTAGAACATCATAAATTTCATCTTAAAATCGTTTAATTTACTAGTTTCTCAAATACCATCGTAACTAAAGTAGCACATTAAATGCTGTGTTTTGTATGTGTTCTTCTATGTGCTCTATGTGTGTGAATCACTACGTGCTTCTTAAATGGGCTTTCTGTCCCTCCGACAGGACACAGAATCAATTACATTCATGATATTACAGCTCTCTGAATAATTAAAATACTGAAATGTATACTTGATATCATTTTCACGATGATAGGAATTAAAGCATGTATTAAACATGGGAACACGGTGGCGCAGTGATAGTGACGAGCTGGCGCCTCGTCCTCAAGCAAGATGCTTGCTGTGCCATGCATGACCTTTGATGAAATAATTTATTGCAGCAGTACTGTCTCTTTCAAACGTACTAACCCCCAATTCCTGTCTTTCCTTTTCTTTCTCCAAATACCCAAACGCCACACAATCAGCTCTGTAATAGATGTAAACCCATCTGTAAGCTGAGAACGCTGATTCTTCAAAACTTTTAAGGAACATCGAAATATTTTTGTATTACATTTAATTATTCTATCCATCTATCCTTCCAGTGTTACACCAGACCCAGCAAGAATACAGCTGTGGCGGGTCCACGGCTTCCGAAAAAAAGGCCGGATTTTTAAATCCGTATAGCTGTGCCATTCTCCGTGGGCGTGATTGCACGACTGCGGGGAGTTGGTGAGGTAATTGGAGCGAGTCGCACCTGCACGTGTGGGTGTGATCATTCTAAATTGCCTCATTGGCTTCCTGCGGTGTGTGATTAAGGTTCTCCGTCCATGGAGGCGTGCGGGGATGTGCGTGAGTATATATATGGATTGACACCAGAGAAGGGGAGAGAATAATCGTAGGTGGAGAAATGAAAGGATCGAGGTAAAGAGAAAGCATGAGGTTAAAGGATGAAAAACAGCAGGCATGAAGTGATGATCTGGCCACCTGGAAAGTGGAGACACCACGAGCTGGGGCCTCGCGAAGGAGCGTTAGGCTGAAGCGCTCTAGGGGCTAGTTCGCCCCACTGAAAACAAGGATCTGAGGAGCGACTACGGGTGTGCGAAAGATCACGGGAGGAGAGCTGACCTCGACGGTCTGGCAGTGACGTCCAGAAGGGAGCCAAGACGGAGGTTAGCTTAAGGAGCTCGTGGCTGTTGGTCTCCGCCAGCTGCGAGCAATGGGTGAGGCAGGGAGAAAGAGACAGAGGTGGGCCGGAGAGTAAAGGGGAGTGAGGAACTGCATTTTTAACTTCTGCATTTTAACCTTGAATTTTAAAGGATTTATTTATTGGATGGTTTTTATCCCCACTAGACACTGGTTTTATTGCATATTTATTGGAACTTTGGATACTGCACTTTTGCACTTTTTGTTTTGATGATTGTTCTAATAAAAGCACTTTATCACTTTTTGAATATATCCCCTGGCTTCATGTGAGATTTGTCCCCATTTGTCAGCTCATCTCAGTGACATTACTGACGGTGTTAGGTTCAGGGCTCCCATAAGGACGATGGGAGCGTGAAGAGAACCCGCATCGTCACCACAGCGCGAGGCAGGAACAATCCGTGAACAGGGTGCCAGCTCCTTGCTAGCGTTGTGACTCCATGTCCTCACATGTTTAATTATTGACAATATAGATTATTTAAATGAAGTAAAAGTTTTATCTATATAATATAATAAACATATTTTGCTGCATTTCATCTTAAAAATGATATCGTCATCATATGTAAATACGTGCTAAAGTGGTTCAGGTTGTGCAATATTATAACTGTATCACAAGTTTACAGTGAGGTAACTGTACTTATAAGTACAAACAGTTCTACCGGGACCACTTGATGGACTTATTGTGTGCATTTATAGTTCTTGGGATGAAACTGTTTCTGAACCACGAGGTCAGTACAGGAAAGGCTCTGAAGCGTTTGCTGTATGAGAGCAGTTCAAGTAGGCAGCATGGCTGAGGCAGCATGTGCCAGATGCTGTATACCGATAATTCTCTTTCCGAAAAACATAGGACTGCTCTTTCTCATCAGATGTGCATTATGGCTATAACATAAGATTCCCAGAAAATTTGCTATCTGGCAAAAAGGAGTAGATTGCCATTGATACGAACCACATCCATGACAACACAACAGTAATTGTGTGACGTCCAGGGGGGTATTTTCCGTACATCGCTTAAATTATCCGAGATTAGATGCCTCATCTTGGATGAGTTAATGCCAGTGAAACTCATCCGGGATAAGTCAGTTTTTCAAACGCAGCCGTGTAGTTGATTAGTCTAACTGGATCTAATCATCTGAGATGAATGCGCGCACCCGCGCTGATTGAGTCTAGAAAACATGATCAGCAAGTCTTTGATAGGCTGTAACAAAATGACGAATGAACTGGTGCATTTTTTTCACACAAGTGGAGCAAGACCTTTCATTCGAAGGACATGAAGAATTTCAAGATTTAATATGCACAAGGGGTAACACTGCAAAAGCAGCCCAAACCAGAAAAGACGGCTGGCAAAAAAAGGCCAACAAATTAAATGCTTGTGCATTGTACTTACTGAAAGCATTTCATTTCCTATGTGTCAGATTAATTATTATTTAATATGTCATAATTCCAGATCAAACGTGAACACAAGGAGAACACGGGAACAGGTTAAAGTGAAGTGCAAGAATATACTTCAAACTGGTAAATATTGGTATATAACTATTTAAAGAATCGATGACATAAAGAATCATATATAATGTAAAGAACATTAATTTCAAAGCTAATAAGTAGGCAGACAAGCAAAAAACAGGTGGAGGTCCAGACCTAACCCCTGCAGAAGAGTTGGCTCTCCAGCAAAATGCCCATTGCCCTGTTTCTGAGGGCATTCCACGGGGAAGCTCCTCCTCAGAACCAGTGGCAGGATGCAGTGGTCACTTCATTTCAAGTAAAGGTTGCTCATTGCATATATTTGTCCTCAATGTGTGCCATAGGTATGTTTCATATAGCCCTCTTTTTTTGTTGGGTCAGTTGCAGGGAATGTCAAATCCCTAGAACCTGTGTCTGACCAATGAGATATTGACGAAGGTCAAATATTTGATGAAGATACTATGTCTGATTATTCATCAGGAGGAGAGGTACATTTTCCAAAAAATATTTGATCAAACTCCACTGTGATCAGTCCCATGTGCCCCAATCACATTTGGAAATCCTGGGTAATGAGAATGTTAGGCTGATTGTGAGATTCTTTATGGAACTGTGGGTGTTTTTACCTGTGTATTACCTACCTGCAATGGCATGAAACGCCTCTTTTGTCTGCACATGCAGGTGTCCAGGAAACACAATGAAAACCCGAAGGAAATATTTCAGAGCCAAACAGACTTTACGAATTGCCTGGCAAACTGCACTTTTAGATAGATTTTCCGCATCGCCTACAGTATATAAAAAAAGTGCCGCTTGCAAAAAACCTCAAAGCAATGCATACTGTCTGTGTGGTTGTGAGAGCCCGACTTCACCGAGTTTGACTTCGAATATAAGGTCCAAATAAATTTTTGAAGTACAATATTCCCCCGTGGCTAAAGCGGTATCTTTCGAAAAGAATTTCCTCCGGGAGCAATAAAGGATCTTGCTGATCGCACAAAACCCTCTCTATATGAAATTCTCTTCTTATAATTTGTGTACCGATATCAATTGGTCGCTCATTCATGAACAGTGAAGTCATGACTAAATGAATTCCACGCACGGACACTGATTAAGTGTTTGAGCTAATCCTTGTTTACATAGAACAAACCTGCTCCGAGCAGGTTTGAGGATTTGGATGTGTTGCTATGACAACACATCCAGCAAGAGTTTCGAAAAACCGACAGATCCAGGATCATGCCAAATCGTCAACAATTACATCCGGCTAAATAAGTAATCCACGTACGGGGTATTTTCCGTATGTCGCTTAAATCATCCGAGATCAGATGCCTCATCTTGGATGAGTTAATGCCGGTGAAACTCATTCAGATAAGTCGGTTTTTCAAACGCAGCCATGTAGTAGATTAGTCGAGCTGGATCTAATCATCCGAGATGAATGCGCGTGCCCGCGCTGAGTGAAAAGCCCATATATATTGAGTCTAGAAAACATGATCAGCAAGTCTTTGATAGGCTGTAACAAAATGACGAAAGAACAGGCGCATTTTTTTCACACAAGTGGAGCAAGACCTTTTATTCGAAGGACATGAAGAATTTCAAGATTTAATATGCACATGGGGTAACACTGCAAAAGCAGCCCAAACCAGAAAAGACGGCTGGCAAAAAGTGGCCAACAAATTAAACGCGTGTGCATTGTACTTACTGAATGCGGCGTTTCATTTCCTATGTATCAGATAAATTATTATTTAATATGTCATAATTCCAGATCAAACGTGAGCACAAGGAGAACACGGGAACATGTTAAAGTGAAGTACAAGAATATACTTCAAACTGGTAAATATTGGTATATAACTATTTAAAGAATTGTTGACATAAAGAATCATATATAATATTAAAAACATTAATTCTAAAGGTAATAAGAAGGCAGACAAGCAAAAAACAGGTGAAGGTCCACACGGTCCAGACCTAATCCCTGCAGTAGAGTTGGCTCTCCAGCAAAATGCCCATCGCCCTGTTTCTGAGGGCATTCCACGGGGAAGCTCCTTCTCAGGACCAGTGGCAGGATGCAATGGTCACTTCATTTCAGGTAAAGGATGGTCATTGCATATATTTGTCATCGATGTGTGCCATAGGTATGTTCCATATAGCTCTTTTTTTTTTTGGTCAGTTGCAGGGAATGTCATATCCCTAGAACCTGTGTCTGACCAACGAAATATTGACGAAGGTCAAATATTTGATGAAGACACTGTTTCTGATTATTCATCAGGAGGAGAGGTAAAATTTCCAAATAATGTTTGATCAAACTCCACTGTGATCAGTCCCATGTGCCCCAATCACATTTGGAAATCCTGGGTAATGAGAATGTTAGGCTGACTGTGAGATTCTTCATGGAACTGTGGGTGTTTTTGCCTATGTATTACTTACCTGCAATGGCATGAAATGCCACTTTTGTCTGCACACGCAGGTGTCCAGGAAACACAATGAAAACCCGAAGGAAATATTTCAGAGCCAAACAGACTTTACGAATTGCCTGGCAAACTGCACTTTTAGACAGATTTTCTGCTTCGCCTACAGTATATAAAAAAAGCGCCACTTGCAAAAAACCTCAAAGCAATGCATACTGTTTGTGTGGTTGTGAGAGCACGACTTCGCCGAGTTTGACTTTGAATATAAGGTCCTAATAAATCTTTGAGGTACAATATTCCCCATCAGCTAATGCGGGATCTTTCAAAAAGAATTTAATCCGGGAGCAATAAAGGATCTTGCAGATCGTGCAAACCCCTCTCTATATGAAATTCTCTTCTTATAATTTGCGTACCGATATCAATTGGTTGCTCATTCATGAACGGCGAAGTCATGACTAAATGAATTCCATGCACGGACACTGATTACGTGTGTGAGCTAATCCTTGTTTACGTAGAACAAACCTGCTCCGAGCAGGTTTGAGGATTAGGATGTGTTGCTATGACAACATTACCAGCAAGAGTTTCGAAAAACCGACAGATCCAGGATCAGGCCAAATCGTCAACAATTACATCCAGCTAAGCAAGTAATCCACGTACGAAAAATACCCCCCAGGGCAAAACAAAAAACTCAAACAAAACACACTCTTGTATACTGAGAATGAGACAGGGAGAATGTTTACCAATTAGGAAATGAAACATAGTTTAAAAATCAATCTGAAAGTCCTAAATGTCTGCCTAAATGTCCTAAGTTATCTTCCATCAAGAGTATAAATGCCAACCAAATATCAAAGTCTTAAATACCATAGTCAAATATGGTGGCCCTGAAGTGCACACAAACAAAATTATACAAAACAAATCACAAAACACAAAAACAAATTGGTAAATTTGAAAATCCAACAACAATTTGGAAATACAAAAAACTATAAATCAGAAAACAAATTAAATGCACACAAGTCATCAAACTGGAAATGCAGAAAGAAATTATAAAACAGAAAAACAAATTGAATAAGTAAAAACAACTCAGAAAATGCAAAAACAAACTGAAAATGCAAAAACAAATGATGAACCCTTAAGATAAATTAAATACAAAAAAAAAAAAATGAAAATCAGAAAACAGAAAGACAAATGGAAAATGCAAAATAAACTGCAAATTCAAAAACTAATCATAAAACACAAAAACAAACTGAATATGCAAAAAAACAAATCCTTCTGGGAAGCATCGTGGTGGGTCTCGTATAGAAATAGAAAGGCAGCTCTGCCATTGTTCGGCCGGGATGGCGTTGCCTGTCTCCCACTCATGCGCGTGCCTCCCGTGACCTCATAGCGTTGGAAGAGTAAGAGAAAGTGCGAAGCGTCTTAGTATCGGCTTACCGAGGCTTAGAAAAGGGATCCCGTATTGGCAGTTGTCTGGGCAGTAGTTTGGGGAAGAGAAGGAAAAAAGGTCTTTCAGTTTTATGAGAGAAGCCCAGTTCGCCTCTCAAAGGTTGGCACAGCTATGCGTGTGCGTGTCAGCTGCTCGCATTTTTATAGTAAATTGTGAAGGGCAGGAGACACAACTTTTCGCAGCCGTGTCCACATCATCGTGTGCCCATGGAAGGATGATGTTCAGCGTGAGGGAGCCGAATACAAAAAGGAATTTCCAGCTGCTAGAGGGGATCTTCTGGCTAAATCATGCAGAGAGAGAGGTACATTGTACGTAGAATATTGTCTTCAGTTTACCAAGCACTACAGCTTGTGCCTTGATTATTGTAAATATTTTTTTTCTTGTATAAATATCTCTGGATTAGCTTTGGTGGAGGTATTTACTGAATTCTGGTTAATGGTGCACTGTTTATTTTTGTATATACACTTTTTCTTTTTCTGCATTTGGAATATTCTTGTTTTTGGTGAAAAACCCTGTATTATACACTATTTGGAGGAGCCACTTCCTGACTTAGATTACTGTGGAGGAAGACAGCTTTGTTTTTGGATTTTGTGTATATATGGGTTTCAATAGTTTGTGTGCATTTTTCTTTTTTTTGGGACTTTTAGTCAGCACTGTAAATACTGTACATAGTCATCATTTTGGGATCTGTTTCATTACTGTTTTGGTGTGTCCTTTGCAGGATTGGACTGTGTGCAGATATATATATTTTCTGTAGAATGTTACTTTTCTTTTTCTTTAAGTGAACCTGTAAATAAAATCTCACTTTATTTTTGCAAAAACCCACCCTTCTTGTGTCCGTGTCTCCCTGTCTTACACCATCATCCTGGTCACACTCTGTCCCGCATACTAGACACCTAGAGTGTAGGCTGGTGTCCCCAATTCACAGTGGGATTGCAGGAATCATCAGGTAGAGGGGTCCTTTCATCGGATTGGCTGGCCCAGTGCTATCTCAGCTGTGGAATGGCCAATAGTGGGAGGCAGCTTGATGGCCGAGGTCTTCAGGACTCTGAAGAAATCCAGATAATATTATGTGATATCATCTGCTGTTGAATTTTGCTCTGTACTTGTAATATTTCTATTGCACTATTATATTGAATTGAGGATTACTTGTGTTCTGTTCTGTGTATTGTATCTATCCCCTTTTTTTGAGTCCCACTGCACCCCCAACCTATCTGAAAAGGGGTCTCTCTTTGAACTGCCTTTCCCAAGGTTTCTTCAATTTTTTCCCTACAAGGGTTTTTGTGGGAGTTTTTCCTTGTCTTCTTAGAAAGTCAAGGCTGGGGGGATGTCAAACTGCAGGGCCTGTTAAAGCTAATTGCTACATTTCTTGTGTGATTTTGGGCTATACAAAAGTAAATTGTATTATATTGTATTTTGGACAGTTTTAAACAAGATAAATGTGCTTGATAAAAAATTTTAAGTTGAATGACTGGATGTTTTGAACATATGTAGCTGTAGTGTATTCTGTGCATGGCTGCTTTCCACTCCTTTTCTGAAATATTGAGTGACAGATCCTTTCCCCAATGTACTCTGAGGTTTTTGAAAGGAAGAGACTTACAAATATTTTTATAAACTGTAGAGATGCTATCTGAGTCTTGAAGACTGATCAACAATTCTTCTGGAATAGAACAAGCTGGAAGGTGAAGAAAATTGGACAGCTTCTGTTTAGCAAAGTTTCTAGCTTGAATGTAGTGGAGGAATTGATGAGAAGTTGTATTTGAAACATAATTGTTCATAGGATTATCTGTGTACAAGTCTCTTAAGTATTTTAATCTTGAACATTTTCCAGACATTGAATAGTGTATATGTTTGAGAGGGTGGAAAAAGGTGGTTGGTATGTAGAGGTGCAACAGCAAAAGCTTTTCTGTCTTAAAGTGCTTTCATACATTGGTCCCATATTCTGAGAGAATGAAGGATAACTGGTTTTTAGTGTAATGATGATAGTTTGTATGCACTGGGACACACAGCAGGGAATATAAAGAAGTACTGCAAGATTTTATTTCTATTGCAGACCAGGCTTGTGGATATTGGGGAGAGTGGTGGCCAGTTCAAATGTCATAAATGCCAAAAGTGACTCTACTTTGTTGGGCCCTTGAGTAAGGCCCTTAAACTGCAATTGCTCCATCCTGGGAATGATGTTAATCTGCATCCAGCCCTGCATGTAGGCCCTCCAACCTGCAAGGAAAAACTTGGGGTTTGGTGGCAGAATTGGCACTCCAGCCACCATTAGAAAAACTCACACTGTTCCATTCCATCTGAACTAGTGTGGTGCTGAGGTGTCACCCATTGCATGACTGCACTCAGGTCCTAATCTGGGATCCTGAGTTGATTTGTCATGTGGTGGGTGCGGCAATGTATCTGTATCAGTACGTGCTCCTAACCTCTCTCTCTCTCTCTCTCTCTCTCTCTCTCTCTCTCTCTCACTCGTGGATATTCAACAGTTTGTGTTGATGTCCAGAGGCGTCATGTATAAACGGTGCATACAGACAAAATGTTGCGTACGCCTGTTTCCACGCTCACATCGCAACATATAAAAACTAAACTTGGCATAAAACCACAAACATTCTCACGGCAGCGCAACATATTGCATATGCATATTTTATGTTCAGTTTTGAAAACTGGTGGGACTCAGTGTCAAAGCAGTGCTACTGTTCCTATGTGGTTTCTCTTTCTTTTTTAGATTCACATCCCTGACGAGGCTTTATCAAATACACAGAAATTAACCACATATCGTTTAGAAATTTAAGGCATCTGATTGTAACCAACCTTAAGTAATACAATGGTCCACAGAATAGCCATACTATTACAAATACCATAGCTGCTTTAGCATTGTTACTCTCAGTGCACCACTCAGAATAGTTTAAACCACTGTATCTGAGCGTGAAATCACAGCTGTACAGCAGCTGATTTGAAAGCTCTACAGCAGATTGCATCTAGAGTGCAGAGGATTACCATGATACAGCATCTAGCCCTGGAGAACATTTATAGCACGCGCTCCCTCAGCCATGCGCACAAGAGCATGCTCTCAAGAGCTATAAATGCACACAATAAGTCCATCAAGTGGTCCCGGTAGAACTGTTTGTACTTCTAAGCACAATTACCTCACGGTAAACTTGCATTACAGTTGTAATATTGCACAACCTGAGCCACTTTATGAACCATTGTACTATCTGCACTATATGTACATGTATATTGTACTAATGCTTTCATATTGTATATTTTTCATTTTTTTATCATATTATTATCATTATTTTATCATTTTATAGGAAAATAAGTTTATGGAGGATTTGCATATTGAATCTCATTGTACCATACAATAACATTAAAGGAATTCAATTCAGTTCAATAGAAGAGAGCACATATTTACGGATGATTATGAAGACTGGCTTCCAAGTTGATTTAGATTTCCAAGAGCTATGTTATTGGAGCTCTTGATATCATTTTAAGATAAAATGCATTAAAGTAAGCATATTACATTACACAGACGCATGTTTAACTTCATTTAAATAAAGTATACTGTTAATAATTAAACATGTGGGCATGGTGGCACGGTGTTATGCATGAAGCCCCAAGTCTTTATAGCATGTATATTTGCCAGCCAGTAGTAAAATTGAAAGTTGGGTAGTGCCATGTCTCCTTCTGCCTTAGGTCATCGTGGAGTCGTCCTTTGGATGCATGAATGTTTCGAATACCAAATAAAAGTTATGATTGAGTCTAATTTATTTAAAAAAAGACTTGTTAATGTATATGGGGATGCTTTGAAATAGGAAGACCAGCTTGGGAAGGATGGTCATTTTAACAATGTTGATCCTCCCTGCTAATGTAAGGTGGAGGGTAAACCATCTAGTTACGTCTTGTTTAATTTTTTCCAAGCAGACAGCAAATTTTTGTTGAAAAACAGCTTTATATTTACTTGTAATGTATTCACTGGAAAAAACACACTTTTATTCAAATTGTTTTCAAGTCTGGATACCATTTGAAAATTCTGATCATGCTTTTAGGACTACTGGCACAGAATTTTGTGGCTCCAATGTATACAGAACCATATCATCTGCATATAGTGATATTTTCTGTCCAAGTCCTTCTCTGAAAATCCCCTTTATCTCTGATGCATTTTGAAAATATACAGCCAACAGTTCAATGGTGATTGCAAAGAGCAAAGGTGATAAGGGACATCCTTGTCAAGTACCACATTCTAGTTTGAAGTTATCTGAAAATAATGTTGTTAATACAAACTGAGGCTTCTGGACTCAACATGCTCATATGTTTGGGCCAAACTCAAATTTGTGCAATTTGGTGAATGGGCAGTCCCACTCAACCATATCAAATGTTTTTTTCTGCATCTAAACATAATAGGATTTCTTTTGTGTTAGATTTAATAGGTGAATATATTATATTACACAAACGTCGAAAGTTAGAAGTCATGTGCCTATCTTTAATAAATCCTGTTTGGTCTTGTGACATTACAGAAGGAAGTATTTTCTCAAGCCTTCTGACTAGAACTTTGGAGAGTACCTTACTATTGTTATTCAGATGAGAGATTGGTCTGTATGATCAACATTATAATATGAAAGATGGTAATTAATGCTTGGCAAAAAGGTTGAGGTAGAATTTTTTTTTTTGTCTTTAGCTTCTATAAACGTTGTAATAATAATGAAGCTAACTTATTTGAGAATTTTTATAAGATTCCACTGGATAGCCATCAGGGCTGGCTGCTATCCCACTTTGAAGTGAGTTTAGATAGATAGATAGATAGATAGATAGATAGATAGATAGATAGATAGATAGATAGATAGATAGATAGATAGATAGATAGATAGATAGATAGATAGATAGATACTTTATTAATCCCGATGGGAAATTCACATTCTTCAGCAGCAGCATACTGATACATTAAATAATATTAAATTAAAGAATGATAATAATACAGGTGAAAAAAACAGACAATAACTATGTAATAATACAGGTGAAAAAAACAGACAATAACTATGTAATAATACAGTTTATACCATCTAGAAATTCTTAAAGTGTCAGAGGTTTATCCAGTTCCACACCTCTAAGAGTATCTAGCTGTGGTATCTCTAAATCTAAATCAACTTGGAAGCCAGTCTTCATAATCATCCGTAAATATGTGCTCTCTTCTATTGAACTGAATTGAATTCCTTTAATGTTATTGTATGGTACAATGAGATTCAATATGCAAATCCTCCATAAACTTATTTTCCTATAAAATGATAAAATAATGATAATAATATGATAAAAAAATGAAAAATATACAATATGAAAGCATTAGTACAATATACATGTACATATAGTGCAGATAGTACAATGGTTCATAAAGTGGCTCAGGTTGTGCAATATTACAACTGTAATGCAAGTTTACTGTGAGGTAATTGTGCTTAGAAGTACAAACAGTTCTACCGGGACCACTTGATGGACTTATTGTGTGCATTTATAGCTCTTGAGAGCATGCTCTTGTGCGCATGGCTGAGGGAGCGCGTGCTATAAATGTTCTCCAGGGCTAGATGCTGTATCATGGTAATCCTCTGCACTCTAGATGCAATCTGCTGTAGAGCTTTCAAATCAGCTGCTGTACAGCTGTGATTTCACGCTCAGATACAGTGGTTTAAACTATTCTGAGTGGTGCACTGAGAGTAACAATGCTAAAGCAGCTATGGTATTTGTAATAGTATGGCTATTCTGTGGACCATTGTATTACTTAAGGTTGGTTACAATCAGATGCCTTAAATTTCTAAACGATATGTGGTTAATTTCTGTGTATTTGATAAAGCCTCGTCAGGGATGTGAATCTAAAAAAGAAAGAGAAACCACATAGGAACAGTAGCACTGCTTTGACACTGAGTCCCACCAGTTTTCAAAACTGAACATAAAATATGCATATGCAATATGTTGCGCTGCCGTGAGAATGTTTGTGGTTTTATGCCAAGTTTAGTTTTTATATGTTGCGATGTGAGCGTGGAAACAGGCGTACGCAACATTTTGTCTGTATGCACCGTTTATACATGACGCCTCTGGACATCAACACAAACTGTTGAATATCCACGAGTGCGAGAGAGAGAGAGAGGGAGAGAGAGAGAGAGAGAGAGAGGGTAGGAGCACGTACTGATACAGATACATTGCCGCACCCACCACATGACAAATCAACTCAGGATCCCAGATTAGGACCTGAGTGCAGTCATGCAATGGGTGACACCTCAGCACCACACTAGTTCAGATGGAATGGAACAGTGTGAGTTTTTCTAATGGTGGCTGGAGTGCCAATTCTGCCACCAAACCCCAAGTTTTTCCTTGCAGGTTGGAGGGCCTACATGCAGGGCTGGATGCAGATTAACATCATTCCCAGGATGGAGCAATTGCAGTTTAAGGGCCTTACTCAAGGGCCCAACAAAGTAGAGTCACTTTTGGCATTTATGACATTTGAACTGGCCACCACTCTCCCCAATATCCACAAGCCTGGTCTGCAATAGAAATAAAATCTTGCAGTACTTCTTTATATTCCCTGCTGTGTGTCCCAGTGCATACAAACTATCATCATTACACTAAAAACCAGTTATCCTTCATTCTCTCAGAATATGGGACCAATGTATGAAAGCACTTTAAGACAGAAAAGCTTTTGCTGTTGCACCTCTACATACCAACCACCTTTTTCCACCCTCTCAAACATATACACTATTCAATGTCTGGAAAATGTTCAAGATTAAAATATTTAAGAGACTTGTACACAGATAATCCTATGAACAATTATGTTTCAAATACAACTTCTCATCAATTCCTCCACTACATTCAAGCTAGAAACTTTGCTAAACAGAAGCTGTCCAATTTTCTTCACCTTCCAGCTTGTTCTATTCCAGAAGAATTGTTGATCAGTCTTCAAGACTCAGATAGCATCTCTACAGTTTATAAAAATATTTGTAAGTCTCTTCCTTTCAAAAACCTCAGAGTACATTGGGGAAAGGATCTGTCACTCAATATTTCAGAAAAGGAGTGGAAAGCAGCCATGCACAGAATACACTACAGCTACATATGTTCAAAACATCCAGTCATTCAACTTAAAATTTTTTATCAAGCACATTTATCTTGTTTAAAACTGTCCAAAATACAATATAATACAATTTACTTTTGTATAGCCCAAAATCACACAAGAAATGTAGCAATTAGCTTTAACAGGCCCTGCATTTTGACATCCCCCCAGCCTTGACTTTCTAAGAAGACAAGGAAAAACTCCCAAAAAAACCCTTGTAGGGAAAAAATTGAAGAAACCTTGGGAAAGGCAGTTCAAAGAGAGACCCCTTTTCAGATAGGTTGGGGGTGCAGTGGGACTCAAAAAAAGGGGATAGATACAATACACAGAACAGAACACAAGTAATCCTCAATTCAATATAATAGTGCAATAGAAATATTACAAGTACAGAGCAAAATTCAACAGCAGATGATATCACATAATATTATCTGGATTTCTTCAGAGTCCTGAAGACCTCGGCCATCAAGCTGCCTCCCACTATTGGCCATTCCACAGCTGAGATAGCACTGGGCCAGCCAATCCGATGAAAGGACCCCTCTACCTGATGATTCCTGCAATCCCACTGTGAATTGGGGACACCAGCCTACACTCTAGGTGTCTAGTATGCGGGACAGAGTGTGACCAGGATGATGGTGTAAGACAGGGAGACACGGACACAAGAAGGGTGGGTTTTTGCAAAAATAAAGTGAGATTTTATTTACAGGTTCACTTAAAGAAAAAGAAAAGTAACATTCTACAGAAAATATATATATCTGCACACAGTCCAATCCTGCAAAGGACACACCAAAACAGTAATGAAACAGATCCCAAAATGATGACTATGTACAGTATTTACAGTGCTGACTAAAAGTCCCAAAAAAAAGAAAAATGCACACAAACTATTGAAACCCATATATACACAAAATCCAAAAACAAAGCTGTCTTCCTCCACAGTAATCTAAGTCAGGAAGTGGCTCCTCCAAATAGTGTATAATACAGGGTTTTTCACCAAAAACAAGAATATTCCAAATGCAGAAAAAGAAAAAGTGTATATACAAAAATAAACAGTGCACCATTAACCAGAATTCAGTAAATACCTCCACCAAAGCTAATCCAGAGATATTTATACAAGAAAAAAAATATTTACAATAATCAAGGCACAAGCTGTAGTGCTTGGTAAACTGAAGACAATATTCTACGTACAATGTACCTCTCTCTCTGCATGATTTAGCCAGAAGATCCCCTCTAGCAGCCGGAAATTCCTTTTTGTATTCGGCTCCCTCACGCTGAACATCATCCTTCCATGGGCACACGATGATGTGGACACGGCTGCGAAAAGTTGTGTCTCCTGCCCTTCACAATTTACTATAAAAATGCGAGCAGCTGACGCGCACACGCATAGCTGTGCCAACCTTTGAGAGGCGAACTGGGCTTCTCTCATAAAACTGAAAGACCTTTTTTTCTTCTCTTCCCCAAACTACTGCCTAGACAACTGCCAATACGGGATCCCTTTTCTAAGCCTCGGTAAGCCGATACTAAGACGCTTCGCACTTTCTCTTACTCTTCCAACGCTATGAGGTCACGGGAGGCACGCGCATGAGTGGGAGACAGGCAACGCCATCCCGGCCGAACAATGGCAGAGCTGCCTTTCTATTTCTATACGAGACCCACCACGATGCTTCCCAGAAGGTGCTCATACCGTTAGCAACGATATCTCTCTGCACTTTCTAAATGGATAAAAGTCGAGCTTTATTTCTATTTACTCTTACCACACATTGAAGAAGTATTTACACAGGTTTGAGGAGCTAAATTGTTCTCTATCGTTGATCTTCGACATGCTTACAATCGACTACCTTTACATGAGGATAGCAGAGATATTATGACATTTATAACACATGATGGACTTTTTTATTTTAAAAGAATACTCTATGGTCTGCCGTCAGCTCCAGCTGCATTCCAGCAAATGATGTCCCCGATACTAGCAAGGCAGGATGGGGTGCAGTGCTACTCAGATGACATTATAGTCTATGAGGATACACCGTCTGTTCATTAACACAGGTTACAAACAGTACTTTATTGTCTTCATGATAGTGGGCTACAGCATAATATGGAAAAATGTCAATTCTGAAACACTGAACTTACATTTTTAGGCTGGCGGTGCAGTGGTAGCGCTGTGGCCTCGCAGTAAGGAGACCTGAATTCTTGCTTGCATGTGGGCTACAGAAAAATAATGTACTTACTTGCACTGATCACTGTCCATTAACAACATAACTATTGCAAGGCGACTTATGTCATTTAACTACACCATTGAGTATAAACCTGGGGATGAAAATGCCACTGCTGACTGCTTATCGTGTTTGCCACTGTCTGGGAACGTATCAAAGGAAGACCCTGACATGGAATTTGTTGTGCTGGTGTCTGCTGACTTTGCTGCAGTGACTGCAGATCAGTTTCAAAGTGCTTGTGCTGCATGCCCTATTTTACAAAAGGTCAAGACTTATATAACCAAAGGATGGCCTTGTATTTCAAAAGGACTTCAGCCTGTTGTTATTCCATATTTTAGAATTCAGACAGAGCTGGCTGTACAAAGCGGACTTATTATGCGTGGCACTCATCGGGTCATTGTCCCATCAAAATTACAGTCTAAGATGACTAATCTAGCACATTCTATACATCAAGAGATTGTACAAACAAAACAGAGACTCAGGGATTTATATTGGTTGCGTGGCATGGACGCTCAATTTGAAGATGCTATCAAATAATGCACAACTTGCATAAGGCATGAAAAAACTGCTAACACAAATGTGGCTCCATTACAACCAGTGCTCATCCCAAATACAGCTTGGGAAAACTTGCCATTGATATTGTCAAGTCATTCCAAACTTCACCATAAAGCTATCTCCATGCAGTTACACTTATTGACTACTTCAGTAAGTGGCCAGAGGTTGCTTTTGCACTTGCTGTGACTTTGCAAACAATTATACATTTTTGGTGCACAGTGTTCAGTAGGGAAGGGAATCCACTGGAAATTGCTACTAACAATGGATCTCAGTTTATTTTCTCTGAATTTGATGCGTTTCTTAGTGATAGGGACATCAAACACTCTCGCAGTTCTGTTTACTATCCACAAGCAAATGGTAAGATAGATCATTTTAATAGGGTGTTAAAAGACTGTTTGCAAACTGCAAATTTTGAACGAAATTCTTGGAAGTCATTTGTGACTGATTTTTTGCAGACATATTGTGCTACTGCATATGCAATAAGACAAACGTCACCTGGTCGCTCAATGATTATTAAATTAAATTTTAGAGACTTCTTTCCAACTGTGCCTTTGGAGCAGCATACTAGCATACTACAGCATGTACAACAGAAACAAGAAAAAATAAAAAAAGTAAACAGATATGTGTTGCAGAGCAAAATCATATTCATTCACATGTGGGAGTTTTGTGTGTATTAGAAAGCCAGGCATAGTTCAAAAGGGTCACTCCAAGTTCAGTCAGCCTTACCAGGTAATCACTCATAAAGGCCCTGCCACATACATTTTGTCAGATGGCAAGATTTGAAATGCAGTTTTCCTTGCTCCAGCTATGCCAGCCCATTCCAGTCTGATGTCAGCCACACTACCAGAGGATTCATATGTGTCAATCCATCCCTTACAATCAACAGATATTTCTTCTGCTATGCCTGTTCAAGCTTCTTCAAATACATGAACAGGCTCTGGTGTGGGCAAAGGACTTTGTTAGATAAAGGTTCATAGCATTTGGAAGCTACACATGTAAACTGAACAAGTTATAAGGAGATGGAATAGCCGAATTATTCTGGTTATATTAATGTTGAAAATTACAGATTAGATTTATACCTGTGTTTAAAAAAAGTTACTGCATGTCTATGTATGCTGTTTTATGGTAATGTTTAATATGATTGATGATTGTTCATTTTTTTCCTGCAAAAGGGAAAAAATTCACACACAGACAGGTCTCATGTTATGAATGAGTTGTAAACATTCATAACCCTATATTGTATACATACATAACACATAATGCCTTATTATTTTTTACAGTGAAGCAATATTACTGTACCTTATATCACAAAACACAAATAAACAATTTTACAGTAAATTGAACCAAGGGAATGAACCATTATGTCATTATTATGCTTAAACGTGATACAGATTTTAATAATGATACTGTACCACACTGAGCTAGAAATGACCTTATGATGACATAAAAATCTACCACTACCACTAAGTGACTATTGAACCCTTGTTACAATAACATGGTGTCAATTCCCCCTCCCAGCAGTTGTACTTCCTGAGCTGATGCATCTCAAATGTGTACTTAGAATTCTGGGAGTTATAATCAGTGGCTTCCCCTGCTCAGCTAAACAGGCAGCTGCTGTTCTGACAGCTTTCCTGTCACAGGGTGTATTACCCAGTGTGCCCTGGTTGCATTCAATAATAGGCACACACAAAAGCACAAAAAGATTGAAAATGGTAACAAAATTTGTACAATATTCTGCTCTGCTTTAGCAATAGAGACAGCTGCAATGTATTCATTTGTGTGTAGAGTAAGTAAAAAATGGACATTGCTAGATGAAAAAAAATTGAAAATCAGCTAACACTAGAATTATATAGGTAATGAAATATCGTGATTTGAAATACATAAATTTCATTTGTGTTCCTTGTCTACAACAATCTGTGTAAATATAGAATTGTCAGTGGAAATGTGGGGGAAGAAATGCTGAACATACGGCTATAACAGAAAATGTTTCCATATGTTACAGTAATAACGATATAACTTTGACGTGAAGTGTAGGATGTATGAAGCCCAAATATCCAAGAAACGCTTTCACAAAGGGTGAAGCAAAACAAATATACTTTTATTCAAGAATAAAACCGAAGAAAAAGAAATTGCTCAATTGACCTGTTGCTAAAGCCCAGCTATCAGGTACAAAATAAAAGACATACGGATACATGTGTTTTTTGCCCATTTCATTTTAAAACAGTTGTTAAAGTGGTAACACTGTTCTGTCATGAATCTGCGCAGATGGTGTAGAGAATATGCTACCGTTTAGCAATGGCAAGGTAAAAGGTTCAAATCCTGTGTCTTCTTTGTATTTAGCACTTTGAGTTGTGAGCTGCTATTAATATTATTATTATGTACTCTATATATATTGTCACACACAAGTGTTTAGGAGACAGCCAAAGGGCTTAAATACAGGTAATTCCATGCCAGGCCAGGGGGTGGCGGAGTGTACTAATTTTCCCTCTCAATCTGTTGCAGACCATTCTAGAGAAATCCCGCCCGGCTCTGGGGCAGCCAATGACGTTCTTTCCGGTTCCGGGGCTGATGACGTCACTTCCTTAGCTGGCCTTTAAAAGCCGCCATACTGTCTGAAGAAGTCAGTTCTGTTTTGGACTCGGTTGAATGAACATGTATGCCAATTTTGATCTCTTTTGCAGCCATAATGGATTAAATGGGTGGCTGCCCCAAACCTTCTTGATGTCTCATGGTTGTTCTTGTGACTATATATATATATATATATATATATATATATATATATATATATATATACTGTATATATATATATATATATATATATATATATATATATATATATATATATATATATATATAAAATCCTAAGCCTAAAAGTGCAACAATTGTATGTGACGTTTTTATGTCACGTTTTTGTCATGCTTTAAATCAGGCTTATTTTTAAACCTACATATACAGTATATGTTTGGTATCATCCTTTTCAGAATTTATCAATCTTTAATGTGATGTTGTTAGATTTTCCATTTTTAACTAGGATAACATCAAAAAGTCACGTTCCGCGAGACAAGACTTTGTGCCAAGAGATTTAACCACACCCGGGGCCGGAAATAAAACACAAAGAGGAGGATAGCTGCTGTACTGGCTTTTAAATGTTCAAAGTGCCACGCAAGATGCAGATCACGCGGCATGGCAACAGCAGCAATCTAGCAGCTGATTGAGCAAAGAGGAGGTAAAAAAACTGTATTTGTTTCCCATTATATCATCGTTTAAGAGAGGGTTTCAGAGGAGCAACCGTGTCTCCTTGGGGTGTGTTCAGCCCCCCTCTTCACAATGGGAGCGGCAGAGTGCATACCATAAGCCGAGGGGGTTGGCAAGTGAAGCAAGCAGGGGGCGAACCCCCTAGTTATCATATAACAAAAACATACACCTGATGTGAGTCTGTAACATCCTGTGTAAATTTGTGGTACTTGTAAAAGATGTTACTTTTCCTTGCATACAGACATTTATATCAACATGTCATTTGAAGAAATTTTTAAATTCAGTTTTATTCTTGGATTTTTGAATAAAACTGAATTTGAACGATTTTTTTATTCATTTTTTTTCTTGAATAAAACTTAATTTGAACAATTTTTATTTAGTTTTATTCTTGGTTTCTTGAATAAAAAATCGTTCAAATGACATGTTGATGTGAATGCCTGTGTGCGAGGAAAAGGAACATTCACCATAGACACTGTGGTGTCTGTTTGCTCAATAAGACACAAAGAAGAAATGATTGACTTGCATTTGTGTGTCTGCTTTAATCCCTTCAGCAGTAACTTTTACAAGTACCATTTTATTATATATTAGTAGCAATAATAGCAGCTCATTACTCAAAACTGTAAATGCGAGGAGGACCAGGGATCAATTATGATTGTGATTCTTGATTATGAGGTAGCATTCCTTACCTCTGCACCAGCCAAGCAGACGTATCTGCTTTGTATCGATTGATAGTTGGGCTTCAGTTTTTACACATTGCCAGTAATATGTAAGTTGAACAATTTCTTTTTCTTCTTTTCTTGTATCTGACTTGACTTCAGTTGCCTCGGTGGGGGATAAGTAAGCAGGCTGCCTACTGCTAGTGCTGATTGACTCATTTGCAAAACAACAATGCTGATGAGGAGGTGTGAAGGAATTTAAGGTGACCCGGCATTACGAATATTTTCGCAGGCTTCAGGGATTCTAGTGTTAAAGAGAAAAATTTAGCAGTTTTATGTGCTTGTTCATGTCTATGGAATTGCCTTATGTCAAGAATGGCATAGCCCATCTGTACATATTAACCTCCTTAGCATTGCATTTTATTCCAAAAAAACATAAAAAATGTTGCTTTTTTGGCATGAAAAAAGACATATTTATTAAATCTCAAAAGTATACAGTAATAATGAATCAAATATAGTAATGATTAATAAGAATTATAATATGAAATGAACAATAATAACAAATATAATAATAACTAATAATAATACTTCTAATGATGCCAGAACAGTATATAATCTCAAAATGAGTCCTCTGTGTGGTAAATCTTAAAGTACGGTGAAAGACACAGTTCAATGTCACAGTCGGGACAATAATAAGCATGTTTCTTTTCAGATTTTCGTCCCAGATTTATCAGTTTTGAACAACATACTGCACACATAAAAGTTGCATTCTATTTTTTCAATTAATAATCAATTAAATGTCTACCAATAAGATGCTCTGGATTGATCCGCGATGTGCTGGGTCGACCACGTCTCTTTAGTGGTAGTGTGAATGGTGGATGTGCGGCAATGATTTGTTCTACAAGCTGGCAAATAAAGTTTGCATGAGAAACAGTTTTGGCGGCTTCTTGCTTGTATGAGATGAACGCATTCCAAATGCACTTTTGGACCATATGACAAAATATCTTTTTGTAATATTTCTTTTGTTGCCTCCTCATAATGGAATAGAAAGTCAATTCTTGATCCACACGATCTATGCTGCCCATTGTGCTATTGTAGTCGACCACAGCACAAGGCTTCGTAACCTGCTTGTTGCCTTTTGCCTGTACAGTGAAGGTAGCTGCATTATCTACAGTGCTAAGGAGACAAACATCTTTCTTGTCTTTCCATTTCAGTGCAAGCATTTTACCCTTATGCCAAGCTACTAGCGCACCTCTCTGTAATTTAACTCTGCCAAAGTCTTCAGGAATGCGACGACGGATGCACTGTTCCATAGGCATCAGTCTTTTTTTGCAGCAAGATGTCAAATAGCACTGGCAAAATATAAAAATTGTCCATAGTTACACAGTAACCTTGATCCAGCAGAGCATCTATCAAAGTCAGCAATGATGATGTAGCAACGCCGTACTGATTGTATTTCGGATCAAACATTGTCCCTTTACCTGAGTACAAAACCAAATACCAGATATATCCTATTTTAGATTTGCATAGCTCATAAAAGTTTATGCCAAATCTTGCTCTTTTTGACGCGATATACTGTATCGATAACAGTCTGCCCTTATAAGCCATTACACTTTCAGTAGCCTGGTATATCTCCCAAAGTTTCTTCAGTTTGGGTGCTGGATGGGTATTCTTATCAAAGTCTTCATTGTTGCTAAAGTGCAGCTATTTCATAATTAGTGAAAACCTTTTACTTGGACATAATTTCTCCAAAGAACTGTGTTGCCAAAACTTTGTTCTTGGACCAGTACCATCACTGCTCAGGTTTCACTACAAGTCCTTGCAATATCAATAAGCCTAAAAAGGCACCAGATATCATCAGTAGTTACTGGTTCCCATCTTTTTGAATGGAAAACTGCTTAGGTGTACAGATATTTGCCCGAAACTGTTCAGCATAACAATATGACTTAACAACAGTTCTGTCAATCACGTTATCATCCAGGAATAACTTCAGGTAAGTGAATGGATCTTGGCTGTCAACATCCACTTTTATTTCTGGCTGCCCCACAAAATCAAAACAAGGTGGTGCTGGTTTATTTAAAGCAGGGACAACAGACAGCCAGACACAAGGGTCTTTTGGATTCATCAGAATCACTTTCGGGCTCACTGAGGACAGATTCATTTCCTCATCACCGCTGATGAAAAGCTCCTCAACATCCTCGCCATCACTGCTTGTATCACTCAAAACAGCGTACTACACATGGGCTGCTGAAAAACATTTCTTACGAGACGCCGTTATTAAGGGAGGGGTTACTGATCACACTTACTGGTGAGAGGAGAAGATGCATTGACACCTTTGCTCATGTCATGCTTTATCCTGTTTTGAATGAAAATGGAAAAAATCAAATTTTTTATGATCCAGTCTGGGTACAAAAACAGGAATCTTAGTACTAAGCAAAAATATAGAAAAATGGTTATGCCATAAAATATAACATTTTCTCTTAGGGGTTATATAAAATAAAAAATGCACTTATAATGAATAAATAAAATAACAGCATCATCTTCTAAGCATAAGCTCAGAAGGATATGAGACTCGGACACATGCTAGGTGCACATTGGACCAGGATTCAAATTCAGTTCTTACATAAGACCCACCTATAACATTGCCCAAGTAATGCTTGGGACGTACTCTGGAACCACTTTTATAGGCCTATTGATTTTTGGTTCTAACGCTTACACAAGATGGATCTGTACAGTTGTCTGTATAATGATTTTTAATTATAATTATAATTTATAATTTATATTTAGAATTTATAGTTTAATCCTATAAAGGTGAAAGCCAGATATATACTTAAGCATACACAGATTACTAAACACAGTAATGGCAAAAAATAAACAGCAGCAATAAAAACTATTAAAATGCAAAAGTTAAATAATAATATAAATATTGCATAGAAACATAAAGTGGCAGAATGGCAGCTCCAGCATCTTTTTTTTTTGTTCATTCTCATACTGAACGAGTAGTATTTTTTCCACATTTTCCTCTTACATCACATTAATACTAACTGGTTACTGTAAACTGGCCATTTATCAGTTAATGTAGGTATGTGCATTAGAGTGCCCTAAAATGGATCGATTGGTTTCCTTCCTTGTACACAATTGTTTGTCAGTATGCTTTTAACTGAGAATGTGTAGTAGCTGATGAGGATTAAAAGGTGGGGGATATGGGTATATGGAGCACTGACTTGCTTTAGATCTGTCAGTGATGAACCTATTAGTCTTTTTCAGGCTGGTAGTGCAAACCCAATGAATGGTGCAAAACCCGCCTCCAAATCTCCTAATGTCTACATTTGCTTTATTATTTTTCAGGCATTGAGATGTAGTTTATTTGTGCAAGATTTAGTAAGAAGTTTAATCTCCCCTTGTAGGTAGTCTTGTCATTGTTGATAATCTGCTTCCATATTTGTTGTCAGTAAACCTGATGAGAGAGCTTCTATCATGTTTTCCAGCACTGTTGTGTGTGTACAGGGAAACAGCTAAGTGAGAGTTTGAGATTTGAATTTCTTATACAGTCTGAAGTCTACTAGTCAGCAAGTCACAGATCCAGTTGCACAAGAACCCTGAGTTTTACTACAATTTTCTGGAGGATGATTATGTTGATATTTAAATGCATGTAACAAAGCTGGGCCCACTATTAAATTAAAGCAGAGTTTGGATTGTAATAATGGAGAAAAAAGGCTCACTATCTTTACAACTAAAGTGGAATGAGTTTGCTACACACTGTATTGCATAAAAAATAGAATAAAACAGTATCACCAATTATTTCTATTGGATTTGACTTTGACCTGTTCCTTCTCACTTATAAGTGCTGCAGGAAAAGCTTGATTATGTAAAGGAGTAAATTTTATTCTAGGGCTGTGACTGAAGACGACATCCGCCTTAAATTAAACATACCTTATTAGTTTTATTGGTGTCTATCATTGTACTGTTGATCATGTTTTTTGTGTTGGCTTTTGTGGCATAATGTCATCAAGCTTGCAAACAAACATAAAATATGCATCGGTAACAAAATAATGTACGTTGTGGTGAGTGGCCTCCTCATCCTCTGTTCTCCTCTCTCAGGCTCTCTCTGTTTTTCAGTGCTGTTAAAGGGGAGACTGGCAAAGATAAAGAGTTGGGGCACCAGCTTGCTGACCCCGTATAATTGAAGATTTCGAAAAACAAAAAAGTCACACAGCAATTGCCGAGATGTCTTCTCAGATGTGAGTTCATAATCAAACAGGAAACAAGATGGCTGGTTCCCAGGTTATATTTTTATGCAGTAGGAAGGGGTGTGTCCAAGTAGACAGAGAGTGGAAATGACATCAGTGATGGAGTGGCAGTAAGTTTTCCTTTACACAGAGGAAGGAGAACAGAAGGCATTTAAACACAGTGCCAATCCCTGGTTTGGTGGGTATTTAGATAGATAGATAGATAGATAGATAGATAGATAGATAGATAGATAGATAGATAGATAGATAGATAGATAGATAGATAGATAGATAGATAGATAGATAGATAACTTTATTTATCTTTATTTATTATTTACCATCACAAAAGCCATTAACCTGTCTCCCATGCAAGTGACACTGCCTCTCTGTTATAATGAGGTCATTTTCTGATTGAAAGAATACATACAAACAACAGAATTTACTGTAATACAAGAAATGAAAAAGTAACATTTCAAAAATCAAATACCTAAAATAAAATAATAACCTAAAGTAAAATAATACAACTGTACAGAAAGCCCATTATTTTGCTCTTTTCCAGACATGATTCTTTTACATTATGGATATTTGTTATCAACTGTATTTACATTAGCTTTTTTTATACATTTTAAAAAATATTTCTATTTTATTTTTTTTGTATTGTAATTCAAGTGAATGTCACCCTGGACAGTGATTGCTTGGAATTTTTTTTTTTTTCAAGGGCATGCATAACACGGTTAACTATCTTTTATAGATTGGCCCAGTGTGAATAACTATTGCTTTGTACATAAACTTGTCCTTAGGTGGGCTAGCACCCTGTCAGGATTAGTTTGCTTCTGGTGCCACCAGAATAGGCACTGGTTCTAACAGGCAGAACTGGATAGGAGTGGGGTCATGAAGAAATAGGTGATTTTTTTTAAACTATAGTTTGCAAAGAAAATAAAAACTTTTTTTTTATTAGTTGCCTTTTCATTTAATGAAACATTATTTTAATACCATTTTCAAAATTAAGACTATAAGATTATTCTCATAAAATTAAGAGATTTAAAAAGGTTTAATATAATTTCAGTATAGTGTACAATATTGGGCTAAATATTTGTAATATCTGTTACAATAGAGCAGAGGTTCTCAAACTTATTTTGTCTACCGCCCACTTTGAGAATCAATTATTTTCTAGCGCCCCACAAAATTTTTAACTTTACCACATCTTAAAAATCACAAACGTAATCATTACTTTAATTATAGCGTGCCATATGTGTCTTATCCTGTTTCTGAGTTCAAACTTACATTTTAATTGAGACTTTCTAACTAACGGGAGCAATAAAAACGCAACTTTATAATATTTAAAAAGACTTTAATTCAAATTAAAACAAACATTTCAATTAAAATTTTAAAACTTATCTAATGTGAAGGATGAATCTGATGATTTTTAACAAGTTTGTTAATATCAGGTTCGAATTTACTCAAAAACAGCCGTAAGTCACCGCGTTCAGTAACATGCAAACGATTCCTCTTTTTAGTTAGCAGCGTTGCCACGGCACTAAATCCACGTTCACACAAATATGACGATGGAAATGCTACCAAAAATCGTTGAACAATCGACCACAATCCAGGGTACAATTGTGGGATTGGCTTTTGTAGCCAAAATTCTTGGTAGCCATTTTTGAATTTGATTTTTATTTCCTCGTTCGTTGTCAGTTCTATAAGTTCTTCCTCAAGCTGGGATGATCCTGCTGTGTTGACATTTGAAAAAGGATCCAACACCCAGTCCGGTATTTCCAATTTTAAAATGTCCTGGAACCGTTCCTTGAAATCACTGTGGAGGTTCTCCAAATGTTGGCAGTAAACAAGCAAGTCGTCGTTGATGAAGGGTACTGCTGATAAATTAGGGAAACTGTGAAACTCACGTCTGCCGATGTTTTTCTTGTGTAAGAGCAGTTTGGCTACGAAAGCAGCAACGATATTTTTTGTTTTAATCAAGTTCAAGTCGTCACCTTGAAGTTGGAGATTGATATCATTAAACAATTTATACAGGTCTGTCAAGTACGCAATATCATTCTTTGATGTGATGAGGTTGTTGCGCAATTCTGTGTCTTTGTTTTCCAAGAACTCTATCACAGAGTCAAACAGATTATAAAATCGAGTCAGACAAGTACCTCTTGATAGCCAACGCACTTCTGTGTAAAACAGCAATCAGTTGAAATCTTCATCATTAACAACACAAAGCTGATTAAATAATCTGTCATTTAAAGAGCTGTTTCAGATTTTATTGACTGCTTTGATGACATGTTGCAGTGATTGAAACGGCCGTTCACTCAAATTTCTCCCAGCCAAATGTTGTCGATGAATGATGCAATGAACAGCGAGCACATCTGGAATTTTATTTTTTAAGTATGCTATGAAGCCTTTGTGACGCCCTGTCATAGCCGGAGCGCCATCTGTAGCAGCTGATATAATATTCTTCAAGGGAATTTCTTTCTCATCACAAAACTTTTCCAGTGTATTAAATATGGTTTCTCCGGTTGTATCTGTCTCTAAATTTCTAGCAAATAATAGTTCTTGACATATTTTCTCATCTTTAATAAACCTCACGTATGACAACAATAGTGCTTCATTAGTTGGTAAAGTGGACTCATCCAACTGAATTAAGAATTGACTAGTGTTCAGATGATTGCACAATGAGTCTTCAATATTTTCAGCCATTTCATCAATTCGTCTTTGCACAGAACTATTGCTCAAAGGAATTTTTCGAATAATATCTGCCGCTGGTTTATGGAGCACAGTAGTTATTACTTCTTTTATTGCCGGTAAAATTAACTCTTCTCCAATAGTGTGCGGTTTGCCTGTTTGAGCAATTAACAAAGAGATATTGTACGAGGCTCGAAGTCCGTCATTGTCTTGCTTAGAAGCCGCTGAAAAAAGTTTTGATACAGTTGGCTGAGCTATGTACTTCTTTTCCAGGTCTTGAAAATAGGCCACATTTTTTTCTTTCTTATTTGGATACATTTTATTCAAATTATCTTGTAGCCTAGAAGGCTTCATCGCTTCATTCGAAAATGTTTTTTGACAAAGAAGGCACATAGGCGAAGATGGATTTGTGGGATTTTCAACAAATCCGTATTTAATATATTCCACACTGTATTGCCGTCTCTTTTTTTTGCTTCTGACATGGTTTTGTCTTTACAAATACGTGAGTAAAGTATCGAGCTTAAAAAACTTTCTAACGATTACGTACGAAAACGCTGATGAAAATAAAAGAAGTATTTCGCGCTCGTATATAGGATTAAAATACAGCACGCACCGACAGGAATAAGACAAACATGCACAAACTCGTTTACCTCATTCGACGGAATTCGTACTGAACAAGTTAGAATGGTAACTGTCATTTTTATCGAAAATAAAAAATATAGAAAATAAAATATCTAATTAAAAAACGTCGAAATTTTAGTATAAATAAAAAATTGGTTTAGGGGTTAAGGCTAGGGCTAAGATTAATTTTTTATTTATACGAAAATTTCGACATTTTTTAATTTGATATATTTTTTTTATATATTTTTTATTTTCAATAAAAACGACCGGAATCAGTTAGAACAAGTATCAATGATCCTGCCGCTTGATACAGGATTGCACAAATCGCGTTGTTTAATAAAAACTTGTTAAAACTTGATTGCTCATGGGCTACCTACGAAAGCCATGATAAGTTATTTATATTTATACAATCAAACAGGACAGGAATAAGAACGAAATAATCGATGTAGTATAGTAGGTAGGTTTTGATTTTAGTTTAAATTTTAAAATATTAGAAAAAAAACACAAATCAGCCATCGCCTTCAACACCCACCAATTTTCTCTGGGCCCTTTAACACCCCCCTGTAGGCCTCCAGCGCCCACAAGGGGATGGTATCGCCCACTTTGAGAAAGACTGCAATAGAGAATGGAAGTGTTATATTTTGTGTAACATTATATATTTATAAAGATGAGATTAATTTGATTAAAAATGGCTATAATTGTAGTTACTGATGAATATCTTGTACCAGGAAATGTTATATTTAGTAAATTGCTCTGCATTAAGATGGCAGTGTTTTGTGGGGGAGCAGAGCATATTCCACAAGCGCTGACCACAAGTGGTAAGAAACCATGGATGAGACACCAGTCTACTACCAGGCCCACTCACAATGTACAGTACCTTTTAACTTAAGATGTTAGTTGGGATGTGGGAGGAAGATTTTTGTAGCCAAAAAACACTCATGCAGACACAGGGAAAATGACTGTACAAAGACAATAACTAGGCACAAAATTGAAACCCAGTAGGTGATAGATCCATGAGGTATCATGCTGTCCACCTTCCCTTTTCATTTTATTTAATAAGCATGTGAATGTGAAGTCTCAATATTTTAACACCTGATGAAAAGTTTTGTAAGAATCTTTTTAGAATTTAAATGCATGCTAACTACAAGACCTGGTCAAAATTAAACTTCCCTTACATTTGTTATTTAGAGTGCACATTTAGGAGAAACATTCATGTTGCCACACCTTACCATGTTGCATACAGCCGTTGTATCATGAATAATTTAGAGGCTTTGTTTCATTTAATAAGGGACCGTTGATGTACCAAATATAGACTGTGCGTTAATTGGTAGAAGCTCTTGAGTTGCTACTAAAATATTTAAAAAGACATTACTACACCTTTTTTCAATGTATAAATGTGTTTTACTGAATTTTTTATCAGCATTGAAGAAAATTTAGTGTGTAAATGGTTGATTTAGAAGTGTCAGGCTGGTGACACTGGTATAGCAGACAGGACTAAAGAGCCACGGCAGATTACATGTAAACTCATTCACGGAAGTCCTTATAGTAAAGCTCCCAGATTTGCAAGTCATTTAACAAGCTGATGGAAAATGAGAGAAATAACAAAAAAATTATCATTTTGTAAATTAACTCTATGACACATAGTACTCCAGGTAAGACTACTAACGAAATAAAGTGGATTAGCAGATATGCTAGTGTTGGGAAAACCTCCACAGAATCCATGTTTGGTTGAATAACTTGGAAATGAAGTTTAATTTAATTAGATTTTAATTATAATTTAATTTAATGCAAGGATTTGCAGATATTAGGTAAAAATATTATGCATAATTATGCTGCATGGAGTATACCTGAAAGTTATGCTTAACCTATGTATTTTACTATGAATTTGCAACATTAACACTGTGTGTAGTTGTGCAGAAAGCAGAGATTAAGAGACATCATTAAAAATTTTTATATTCATAGACTTTTTTGCCATTTGTTGTTTACAATTTGTCAGCACACGATTGCAGAGTAAATTTCACACAAATGTTAAGATATATTTCTTCATGTAGTAACATAATTTAAGTTTCCTTGAGTACCTTCATATATTTGAATTGAAATTTTGATTAATGTAGCTGGCAGGCTATTTTGGGAAAATGGCCTTTTCTCAGCAGAATGGTTTTGTATCCACGATCATTGAAAATACTGCAACAATGACAATTTACTGTACATACTAGTACCATGCATCATTTGTTTAACATTGATGGCTAGCTCAAATATAAAATGCAGTTACACAAGAGCACCTCCAATACCTTATTTCTGGGGTGTTAAACTCATTTTTCACCCCAGGCCACATCAGCATTCTGGTTGCCCTTAAAGGGCCGGTTGTAACTGTAAAACTGTATGAATATAACTATTCCTTGACATATTGCTAGATAACTGTCTTTGCGTTTAATTATTATTTAATCAATTGTACAAATATATACATTTACATGAACATAAAAATATGTTATTACATTCATCTATGTTATAATAACATAAATCCCTTCAGTGTATGAGGTTAAGAAACCCACATTACTCCATCAATCAAAGATCAAACTTTTCAAAAAAAAAAAAGAGTAAACTTTTCAAGTGAATAACAAAGACAAATATCATCAAACGCACATTATTACATTGACTTTGCTCAAAACTTTTTTTGTCAGAGTTGAGAAGGGCAGAACTCTGGTACAACAAATAATTGTGAGCTGGTAAGAACATGTGTGACATTTCATAAAATCAGATGGCGGCAGAGGGCATACATCTAACTAATGAGAGATGGTTTTGATTACAGTAAACATTTGGCCGCATGAATGCATACACCTGTAAACACACTGAATGAATTGCTATACACACAAAGTGGTATATGTAATTAACTCAAAACAACAATAAGGTCTGTCTCAGTTCATACAGTAACTATATTGGTCAAGGTCTGGGTGAAGTTGTTGAGGTGATGCTGCTTGGCCTTGAACACACTAATTAGATTCTTGCTCACACTATGACAACATATCACACACCATCCTCATCCATTGATTATATTATGGAAATGACAACAAACACATTACACTGTACTTATTCTTGGTTGAAATAAAATTTATTATATTTTTAATTCAGGTTTTTAAAATGCTTGCCTATTTGTTTTCTGGCTGCCAGTCTGAAACCATTTTCCTGTGGTCAGTCTGTCAATATCTTGCTTTAGGTCTTGTACTGTAGCATTCCATTAAACTGCGTGGAGGTTATTATTGGTGATGCGTGATCTGTGCTTGGTCTTGTTTAGATTCATTACTGAAAACATCTGTATGCACAGGTATGTGCTCCCAAATATGGACAAAACACGAGGAGCATGAAGTCAGAGCTGTGCATCAAAGCAGAGGTCATAAAATGATAAAAGTCCTCAACTGCATCATCCTGGAACTTTGCTCTCAGGCCACTATTCTTTGAAACTCTATTAACTCCATCTGAAGGAGATGTCGGTGGTGAAATGATTGGCAAAAATATAAAATGCCTGAGTGCTGCATTATAAAGTCAGAGAAGTGTCAATAGAATTCATTAATTAACTGGTTAACTTTGCTAGCCAAGTTAGAGCATGAAAAAGCAACAGGAACTGAGGCTGATATGCTCTGACAGATAGGAAATTGGGAAAGATTGTCCTGTTCCAGTTGGGACTTCCATAGGTGAAGTTTATGCTGGAAAGCTGAGATCATGTCCAACATCTGTGTGATGACTTGTTTGCATCCCTGCAGCCTCTGATTCAGTTGGGCAAGATGTTCTGTTATGTCACACAACGTAGAAAAATCACACAGCCAGTTTGCATCTGACAATTCAGGCTAGGGTTTTCCTTTACTTTGCATAATAACAGCAATTTCTTCCTTAAACTCAAATAATCGTTTGAGGGCCGTCATCCTACTCAGCCACCTTATTTCTGTATGGTACGGCACATCTCCATGCTCTGAGCCGGCCTCCTTCAAAAACATCTGGAACTGGTGGTGATTCAGTCCCTGTCCCTAAATGAAGTTTACTGTTTTCATGACCATCATAATATCATCCATTTCCATAACTTTTCCACATAGAGCTTCTTGGTGGATAATGCAATGGTAACTTATCAGAGATGTATGGGAGTTACTTTTTTGCATTTACTCCTTTACTAGTCCAACCAAGCCTATTTTTTCTCCACACATTGCGGGTGTGCCATTAGTAGTTAGTTCAACCAACTTTTCCCAGGGTAATTTAGTTTTACTCACAGATCTCTCCACCGCATCAAAAATATCCCTCCCCGTAGTCATCCCATGCATATCAACTACATCCAAAAGGTCCTCACTGACAGTGTTCTGCTTTCATGCCTCTTATAAAAATGGATCAACATCAACAGCTAATGAAAAAGTCAGATAACTGCGAGTCTCTTTGGCCAGCTGTGTTGTCAGATTTCCTGCTAGTTCCTTAACTCGGTCTTCAATAGTGTTTCTTGATAAACTGACATTTTTAAAACTCTGTATCTGGTCAAGGCACACCTATTCACACACCTTTAACATGCACCGCTTCAATAATGCTCCCTCTGAAAAACACTTGGAAGCTTGGGTAATTTCTTCAGCCACAATAAAGCAAGCTTTTACTGTTGCATCATTTTGGCTGTAGCTTTTGTAAACATATTTTGTTGTGATTGCAGCCTGCCTTTTAATTCTTGGACAATTTGTTGTTTTTCTTGGTGGCTAAATTTAGCATACTTGGATCAGCGTTTGGTGTCAAAATGCCATTATAAATTGTAGCCCTTGATTACCCACCCTGCCTCGTAACACAGAAGACAAAACCGTTTTTTTCTCCTTGAACCACAAACATGTATTTGCTTTCCCATCTTTCATTAAATTGTCTTCCCTCCACATCATTTTTTCTCTTCTTAGACATTTGGGGATATTTGTAGATTTATTTCAGCCCCATCACTTGTTAGGAAACAGTTTTAGGTAAAAGCGATTTCAGATCACTACAATTTAGCGGCAGGATGTGTTCATTTCACGGGTAAAAAAAACAACTTCCATTGTGGGAGATGTAGTTTATCATTACTGTTTAAAGTAGCATGGACTTTTTTTAAGAAAATCAAATGCCTTTTTAGCTCTCGTGGGCTACATAAAATTACGTGGCGGGCTTGAGTTTGACCCATGTGCCTTATTTCAAAGATGGCTTACACACATGATCATAATGCTGCCAACATGATCCAACCTAGTCCATTCAAAAATAATAACAGAATAATTCTTCTTCTTCTTCTTTTGGCTGCTCCCATTAGGGGTTGCCACAGTGGATCATCTTGTTCCATATCTTCCTGTCCTCTACATCTTGCTCTGTCACACCCATCACCTGCATGTCTTCTCTCACCACATCCATAAACCTTCTCTTAGGTCTTCTTCTTTTCCTCTTGCCTGGCAGCTCTATATTTAACATCCTTTCCCCGATATACCCAGCATCTCTTCTCCGCATATGTCCAAACCAATGCAATCTTGCCTTTCTGACTTTGTCTCCCAACCATCCAACTTGAGCTGACCCTCTAATGTACTCATTTCTAATCCTGTCCATCCTCGGCACACCCAATACAAATCTTAGCATCTTTGTCTCCTGCTTTCTGATCAGTGCCACCGTCTCTTGCTGATAACCGTATCACAAATTACTCCTGACACTCTTCTCCACCCATTCCACCCTGCCTGCACTCTCTTTTTCACCTCTCTTCCACAATCCCTGTTACTCTGTACTGTTGATCCCAAGTATTTAAACTCATCCTCCTTCGCCAGCACTACTTACTGCATCCTCACCATTCCACTGACCTTTTTCTGATTCAAACACATGTGTTCTGTCTTGCTCCTACTGACCTTCATTCCTCTCCTCTCTAGAACATATCTTCACCTCTCGAGGGTCTCCTCAACCTGCTCCCTACTCTCACTACAGATCACAATGTCATCAGTAAATATCATAGTCCAAGGGGACTCCTGTTTAATCTCATCTGTTAACCTGTCCATCACCATTGAAAATAAGAAAGGGCTCAGAGCCGATCCCAGATGTAATCCCACCTCCACGTTGAATGCATCCGTCACTCCTACCGCAGACCTCACCACTGTCACATTTCCCTCGTACATATCCTGTACAACTCTTACATACTTCTCTGCCACTCCTGACTTCCTCATACAATTCCACAACTCCTGTCGAGGCACCCTGTCATATACTTTCTCCAGGTCCACAAAGACACAATGCAACTCCTTCTGGCCTTCTCTATACCCTCAGAGCAAACATTGAACCAGTTGTGCTATTTCTTGGCATAAAACCATACTGCTGCTCACTAATCATCACCTCCCTTCTTAACTTAGCTACCACTACTCTTTCCCATAACTTCATGCTGTGGCTCATCAATTTTATCCCCCTATAGTTACTACAGCTCTGCATATCCCCCTTATTCTTAAAAATCGGTACCAGTACACTTCTTCTCCACTTCTCAGGCATCCTGTCACTTTCTAAGATTCCATTAAACAATCTGGTTAAAAACTCCACTGCCATCTCTCCTAAACACCTCCATGCTTCCACAGGTATGTCAACCTTTACATTCTTCATCCTTTTCATAGCCATCCTTGCTTCCTCCTTGCTAGTCTGCTGCACTTCCTCATTCCCTATCTCCACATCATCCAACCTTTTCTCTCTCTCATTCTCTTCATTCATCAGCCTCTCAAAGTACACTTTCTATTTGCTCAACACACCCTCCTCGCTTGTGAGTATGTTTCCATCTTTATCCTTTATGACCCTAACCTGCTGCACATCTTTCCCAGCTTGGTCCCTCTGTCTAGCCAATCGGTACAGGTCCTTTTCTCTGTCCTCATTGTCCAACCTCTCATTTAACTCATTGTACGCCTTTCTTTAGCCTTCGCCACCTCTCTCTTCACCTTGCACCTTATCTCCTTGTACTCTTGCCTACTTTCTGCATCTCTCTGTCTCTGTCTTCCTCCACTCTTGTAAATCACCCTATGTTCCTCCCTCTTCTTAAAATATGTATTCACTACAGCCATGCCCATCCTTTTTGCAAAATCCACTATCATCTGACCTTCTTCATTCCTCTTCTTGACACCATACCTACCCATCACCTCCTCGTCTCTTCTGTTCCCTTCACCAACATGTCCATTGAAATCCTCTCCATTCTCCACTTTCTGTCCCTTGGGTACACTGTCTATCACTTCATCTAACTCACTCCAGAAATCTTCTTTCTCATCCATCACACACCCAACTTGTGGGACATATGCACTAACAACATTCATTATCACACCTCCAATTTCCAGCTTCATAATCTTTACTCTGTCAGACACTATTTTCACTTCCAAAACACTCTTGACATACTGTTCTTTCCATCAACACCATAATAGAACAATTGGAATCCACCTCGCCTTACTCCCCTTCTATTTAGTCTCTTGCACACACAATATATCAACCTTCCTTCTCTCCATCATGTCTGCTAACTCTCTCCCCTTACCACATTCAAAGTTCCTACCCTCTGTTCCACTCTCTTTACCTTCCTCCTCTCCTCTTTCTTCTGGACACGTCTCCCCCTTCTTCTTCTCCTTCTTCAACCATCAGTAGCTCAGTAGCTAACAGTACTGGTGGCGGTCGTTGTTAACCCGGGACTTGACAGATCCGGTATGGAAATCTGTATTGTTGTCTGCATGTTGATCTAGCAAAATTTTACACCGGATGCCCTTCCTGATGTAACACGTCCCCATTTATCCAGGCTTGGGACCGGCACAAAGAAACACCCTGGTTTTTGCATCCCCTGTGGCTGGATAATATATTAGAATAACAGAATAGTTCATAACAGAATAATTGTGAATAAATAACCAACCAGTTACTAAAATTTGATTAAATATAATTAACAAATTACAAATAACATAATCATTAAAACCTTACTAAGGCATCACTTAAAATAAAAGTAAACATTTATCAAACACAATTTTACAAACAATATCAAATTTCAAAACAATCTTCCAAATTCAGCAGCCAGTTAATGTGAAGAGGGACAGTGCTGCACTACCCTATAACCCTGTCACATTTGAAAAGACTTATCTCTAACCAGTGAACTACAAGTTTGCTTGATTAAACTTAAAGCAAATGCCATCCAGGGCTTTTTCCCCAGCTTGTATTTAATCTACACAAAGATAAATGTAGTTCTCACAACTGTCAAAGACAAAATACTCTATAAATTGAACCTTGGTTAAGCAACCTAACCTTCCTCTCCCTTTCTCTAATGTTCCAGCTCTCTAGTTCTAATGAGATCTTCTCTCCAAACTACAGCAGACTTAAAAACACAAAACACAAGATCCAGTTTGGTGTGCGTATACTATCATTTACTTTTGCATCACAGTTTCAGTATAATATTTAGATTTTAAAATAATATATTTGCAGCCTATGCAAGTCGTACTTAGAAACAGAACAGATGGAAGAGATAATTTTATGTTAGTGCAAAAGCTGAAGTACTTTCTGAAAACCTTTGTTGGTTGTGCAGGTTCTGTTTTGTGCATATAAACAAAAAATGAAATTAAAGTATAGTACTTTTATTCTGCCGAGATTATGAATTTTTGGTATAGCAGGATTACATTTCAGATAGAAGTTTTGGTTTGCATTGGATTATTTTTAGGGATTCTGGTTTCCTACAATCAATATTACTTGAATTAGAGACTCTAAACTCTTTAATGTTTCCCAAGTCACATTTAAGATGAAAATTATTAAATTGACCATTATGCAGTATCGATGGGTGCATATACTGTAGAATGCTGTTTCGTTATTGTTATCCCTTCTTATCACTTTTCCAAATTCAGATTTACAGGTCTTGCTAACTGATCCCTCATCCCTCATTTTCCAGCCAATTAAAACCTGATTCTGCACAGCCTCTCATGAGATTTACTTAATGATTTGGCAATTTATCTGAATGCCGAAAGTCTAAAACAGGAAGGCTAAACTTAGAATAAAAGCAGCGTGTGATGAACTGTGATATATGAAGTCTACTGTAATTCAGTGACATTTCCTATTAGGTTCATTCTTCATCCCAGGTGGATTACATCAGCAGTGATAACCTCACATAGGCAACCCTGTTGATAGCATATACAATATGACAGCCTCTCATTAGTTCTACTGACACTCACCTAAATGCAAATTTAATGTTTTTTAGGCACTTAACAAAATTGTAAAATATATCACATGAATGCACATCTGTTTAGTTCAATTCTGAGTTGTTTGGTGGAGCTTATTCCAGCAAAATTAGGTGAAAGGCATGAAACAGTAAAGGATACTGTGTCAGTCTCTTATAGGGACACTCATGCACACACACACTGACACAGGGCTAGTTTTGGAATCATATGCAAAGTAGTAAATTACAGTATACAGTGTAACATAGAGGAAATTTCATACTCATATTACATTAGAGGCACTTTTGTGTACAAAAAGAAGACCAGATTTAGGTCTTTATTTTCTCTTCATTAATCTTGCCTGGTCACTGTTCTATTTTTCTCTGTTGTCTTTAGTGATTTCTTAAACTTGTATCAAATTCAGTCAACTCTACCATAACAAACAAATATAACTTTTAAGAGAATTAATAACTATGTGCTCAACAGCTCCCTCCCTATAGCATCTGCAGGTCCTGGTCTCATTGGAAGATGAAGAAAGTAACAACTGGCTATCTAAATGGCTGCAATAAAGGGAGAGTATCCCACTGAGATCTCTCGATGAAAGGTATGCATTTTGTGGTGGAATAAACACAGGGGGACTACAGAGCTCAAAAGAATATGAAAATCTGCTGGTTTTTCCAGCCAGGTTTCCAGCTGGTTTTTCTTCTGCTAGGTTCTTCCTATTTAGGCTTCATTCATCTCTCTGTCCCATGGGGGTTGACTTTGCACTGATGCTGTTGTATTTCAACTTAATAGATGACTTTACCTTCAAAAAAATGTAGACATGTGCTGTTGTGATATGCAATTAAGAGACTGAAGAAACTCCTAAACATTCACTTTCAAGATTTGATAAACTATGAAAAAAAGTATTTGTATTTGACATTTAAAGGTATAGATAGGTTTGTGATATATGGTTCCTTGTTTAATTATTATCTATTTATATATTTGTTGTTTAAATTAAAGGCTTTTATAAGAAATACTAATTTAGTGGATTCAGGAGGAAGATTCCACTTAGGCCCCCAATTTGGCTAGGGGCAGCACTGCAAATGATTATCCAGATTTGACAAAAGGGTGGTGTGTGTCTTGCTGTTTTGGCCTATGCTACTCTAAATTGCCACTCTATTACAGAAGAGCATTCAATAAGCATTCAAACTCCAGTGATAAACTCAAGCACAGAGTGGGTTTGACCTTTGATATCAATTCATTGTTCGTTGATGATGAAAACAAAGATCATAAATTATATTCCCAGATGGTTTCAAGGCTTGCTTCTAACAGCATTTGGTATTCCTGTTATGGTTGTCTTTATGTTCAGAAGATTGAGCTGTACTTAATGATATCTCTTTTGGAACTAGTGACTTTTATGATGATGTTAAGTATGTAATTAAAAACCTTGATTAGTCAGTTGTTGTAATGAACTCAAAGGGAGGAACTGAAAGGGGAACGTTTACTGTATCCATTTTTAAAGTGCTTCTGACTATGCTTCCCTGTGTAACTAAGACATTTTGTAACATTTGTACCTAGAACAGTCACCAAGGGAACAATGAAATAATGATAAATTAATATATTTTCTTTTGTTCTTAAAAATAATTTAAATGTAATAAGTCCTATTCATTGAACCAGATACCTTGATGCCATTTACCTTGATGCTATAGAGTTTTCAATCTGTTTAACTATTTTGGGACCATTAGATAATACTAAGAAATAAGTGTATTAAAAGGTCATCCCATTTATCTGTATGCTGATTGGTACAAACTGAAATGCTTCTTGACTGTGTTATGCAAATTAACCAATCTTATGTAAGACCACTGCTTTGTTCAGTCTTCTCACAGTGCACTGAGCAGTGCAAGTGGCAGGTGGATGTACAAATATATATGCAAACAAATATTATTTTCCACAGTGCTTTAATATTTATATTCATATATACTGCCTGCAGTGAGAATTAGTTAGGATATTAGGAATTAGAAGGATATTTCAATATGTTATGATTTAACATATTGTTATGTTATGTTCAATATTGCAAATGGTTTTTGAACAAATATTCTTGCTGTTAGTCTTTAACCCTTGTAACTTTTAACTCTAAAACAGAAAGTCTTTCACCATGAGCTGCCTGCATATATTAATCCAGTATAAAGTGGCTGGTGATAAACAGTGGGTGTTGACACAGCATTTGCGGTGACAGAGCAAACTGAATATGGCCATGTAAAGCATGCGAAATAGAAAGCAATTTACTGTGTGATAACAGACAGTTCTTCAGGAGCTGATATTGACAGCATGATAGATTCTGGTTCAAGTGTTAGTGAAGCATACCAAGGCGATGATTTTGCCTCGAATGTGCACAGCATTTTTCAAAGAAGCCTTTCATTGGATCTCTGGGATTCAAGAGAGAAATATTAGATATAGATAATCCCTTACATAATTTCAGTCTGTTCTTCATAAATGACGGTATGTTAACCATAATTCTAACTGGGCCCAAGATACAGTATGTACACAGGAATTAATACAGAAACACACACTAAACTAAATTCCAGGCTGCAGAAGTCTGATGTCTGTTATAATGAGCTGCCATTTCTTTGCGCTTCTTGTATATCAAGATGTAATCTAAATGCCTGAAGTTGGAATGTGCTCATCAACAAAACCTTTACCATATGGATAGAAAAATCACAAGTGAGTAACGTTTCAGTTTGTCTCTCAGGTGTCTGCATTTTGTTGACAATAATTCACCTGCCACTTTGCACAGGAGAAATCCTTTTTGATCAAGAGACTGACTAGGTCAACACAGAAGATCAGCATATTGTTGCTGACCAGTCACTTTTACTTTAAAAAGGTTGTTTAACAATGAAGAGATACAAACATTTTAAAGTTCCTGAATTAGCAGTGTCTGTGCTGGACTACAAGTAGGTAGGTGAAGACAGTCTGCCCACTAGTGAAAAACTAAACCTACTAATGTGTTTTTATATTTATCCTGCATTTATTTATCTTTTTAGTTTTACATTCACAACTCAAAATAACTGATATTGTGAAAACAATGCTGTGGCAAAATGATGTTTTAAAATATTTGTCTCCCTCCTTTCAATCTTTCTCTCTCAAAATAGATAGTTGAAATAGTTTTTGGTCTTATCATCAGCCAAGTCATACAGATTGTATATACAGGTATATAGTATTATTGCAATAGTCAGGCACCCTATCCAGGGATTTTTCCTGACTGCTAGGAAAGGCTCCAGGTTTCCTGTGATCCTGCTCTGGATCAAAAGCGAGTTTAGAAAATATATATATTGCTCCTAATCTCAGGTGCTGTTTCTGTCATTTTATGGCTCTCCATACTCCTATTGCCTGCTCTTATTCTACTCATTAAGAGTTTAATTTTCTTATGCATGAGCTATTCAAGTCTCACTACCCCTAAACTTGACACTACCTGCTTGTTTTTCTTTGTTTCCCTCAATACAGCTAGGTGGGGTCTGCACACTGATTCAAGCCTAAGAGCCCTGTTCTTCCTAAGTTCCTATGATTTTCATGATCACACCTGTCAGAACACAGTAGAACCTATTTTTGATTTTTGTTATATTTTCAGGCCTGCAGGTGGCAAAATTCTATCTATAAATTGTATGTACCTGAGATGGAATCAATATCAGTGGTAAAAATAACAAAGCCCACTATAAAAGATTTTTGAATACAATAATGAAGGCATTCATTCAAAGGAAATTGTCTTGGAGCAGGATATGTTGTGTGTTGTAGACATTTAGAGTAAAAAAAAACCCCAAACCTTAAATATCACCTAAATTTCATCAAAAATTGGTGCATTCTGGGCAAGAAAAGGAAAAGACGAAATGTGCCAACTGTCAGTGCATATTTGTTCAGCACAAATGACATAGAAAATATTTTAAAAATTATAAAATTGTTCATATTCAGTATTTGGTTTTGCTTCTGATTGTTTTTATCAAACAAAAACAAAACCAGATAGTAAACCATGTAGTGAAGTAAGCTTCCACTAACATTAAACTCTTATCCAAACCTGTTAAGTGTACAGTCCTGTCTGATCGTGACACAAAACTAAACTTCATATTAGCTCTTTAACCATACCATACTTACTAAAACTAAAACTGAAACTAATTTATATAAAAATAAAATTGAAATCTTTTTGTGAAATAAAAACTAAATTAAAACTAAATATACACGATGAAGGAAAGCTAAAACTAAACTGAATTTCCAAGTAAGATCAGAAATAATATAGAAATAAAAACTAAAATAAAACTATAATAACCTTGGTGTATAGGCTTTATAATGCCTGTCAGAGCTGCTGAGAATCAGACTTGGCATTGAAGCTACACTGCCATGAAAATGTTTTTGCTGCCTTCCTAATTTCCTCTATTATTGCACATTTTTGACCCAGAATGTTTTCAAAACTTCAACCATCACCATTATTTACAACTTAGTAATCATATTTCAAATTTACCCAGATTAGTTATTTGCCCCAAATGTTAATTCTCCATTCCCCACGGTTAAGAGCATCCTATGGAGTGAGACCCATTTCTGTCACCAGTTCCAACCATGTATCCTTTGCATTCCCCCCCCCCCCCCCCCCCCCCCGGGCCTCATCCCCATTACCTTCATCTTGGTGTAGCTATTCACCCAATCATCCTCTGCTTTTCACTCCACATCTTCAAACCACCTTATTTTTTTCACCTCCAAACCAAATCTTTCTCCTAACTGGACATTTTTGTTTCTCTCACTTGATGACACTCCACACATCCATCTAATCAATGGAAATTTCCAACAAATCGTGCATGAGATTGAGTTTTTAACCAGTTTCTTTGCCATACACGCTGCATGGTTTTAAATCCACCTATTGCATCTCCAGCCTTTGCACCGCCACCCATCATTTGGATCTTTTCTGCATTTATCTTGATCCATTACACTTTCTGTCTAGCTTTCAATTTCAATATCTTCACCTTCAATTCCACTTCACTTTTTGCCATCAAAATGGAATCAACATACAGAAGCTGACAATGCAGTTCTTCACACACTACTCAGTTCACTACTTCCATCACTTACAAAAAACTAACAGACTCCGAAAAGATCCCTATTGCTGTCCCACCTTCACATAAGCTTTCACTATCCCATATACAGTAATCCCTCCTCCATCGCGGGGGTTGCGTTCCAGAGCCACCCGCGAAATAAGAAAATCCGCGAAGTAGAAACCATATGTTTATATGGTTATTTTTATATTGTCATGCTTGGGTCACAGATTTGCGCAGAAACACAGGAGGTTGTAGAGAGACAGGAATGTTATTCAAACACTGCAAACAAACATTTGTCTCTTTTTCAAAAGTTTAAACTGTGCTCCATGACAAGACAGAGATGACAGTTCTGTCTCACAATTAAAAGAATGCAAACATATCTTCCTCTTCAAAGGAAACAGAGAGGAAAGCAAACAAATCAATAGTGCTGTTTGGCTTTTAAGTATGCGAAGCACCGCCGGTACAAAGCTGTTGAAGGCGGCAGCTCACACCCCCTCCGTCAGGAGCAGGGAGAGAGAGAGAGAGAGAGACAGAGAAAAACAAAGTTGCGTATCGTCTAGGTGTGCGAACAGCCCCCCTGCTCACACCCCCTACGTCAGGATCAGAGAAAGTCAGCGCAAGAGAGAGAGAGAGAGAGAAAGTAAGTTGGGTAGCTTCTCAGCCATCTGCCAATAGCGTCCCTTGTATGAAATCAACTGGGCAAACCAACTGAGGAAGCATGTACCAGAAATTAAAAGACCCATTGTCCTCAGAAATCCACGAACCAGCAAAAAATCCGCGATATATATTTAAATATGCTTACATATAAAATCCGCGATAGAGTGAAGCCGCGAAAGGCGAAGCGCGATATAGTGAGGGATCACTGTAATGTCCAGCCCTCCATTCTTCCTCATATATTGACATCACCGCAAACAATAGCCATTCATCCAGACTTAACTTTCACTATCTGTTTTGTTTTGGTTGTAGGTATATCTTTCCTAAATTTCACCTCATTTACTATTCATCTAGTGTTCAACCCAAAAGTTCTGTTTTTTCAGTTGTTAGAATAATTTGGACTCTGCCTTTGACTGTTTTGGTGAGACTTTGTACAGTGTTATCTCAAACTGCAGTACACATTCCGGTGGCCACCACCAGGGGGCACCCGAATGATTCCGGAGCCATGGACTGCAGCACTTTAGCCACACCAGGAAGTGCTGCAGGAAGATCATCAACGAGCACCTGGAGCAGATCCAGGTACAATATAAAAGTGGTCACCTCACTCCATTCGGGGAGCTGGACAGAGCTTGCAGGAGAGGAATGGAGGTGGTGAAAGAATAGAAAAGAAGAAAGAAAGCAAAAGAAAAGGACTGAGCTGTATTATTGTGTATGTATGTATGTATTGTGGCTGTTGGTGCACAGTGTCAGGTGCTGTATAAAGAAAAAGCAAATTAAATATGTGTGTTTTTGAGACTTGTGAGTCTGCGTGTCTGTATGTATCCGGGGTAATTTCACAAGATCAAAACACAAATTTTCATAATAAAGAAAAAACTGGTTAAATTGAATTTTTATGTTTAACTTGTCATTATTAAATGCCCCTTTTGAGCACCTACCACTCCTCAAACATAAAAACATTAGCAAAAATCAGAAAATGCAAGACAATGTCAATATGTGTGACAAACTTCACTTTGAACTGTGAGCTACATTCCCTTTAGCAACCTGATGACTGTACTTTCAAAATCTGTTACCACTTAGGACCCTATAAATTGGAACAATATGCAAGTTAAACTTAGAAGGGTATGTGATCGCTAACCTATGATCATCACCCTTTAAGAATTCAAGATAAAAAAATATATTGCATATTCAAATAAAACATATGTTCTATTAAGTTATGACAACAAATCTACAGTTCCTGGCCATTCTTATACAGGAAGAAGTGTCATAATTAATTTCTTCCTCATGAGTACATAAAAAACCAGAAGAAGCAAATCTGGGAGGTCTGATACAGAAAACAGTAAAATGTCTCACCAGATCATTTGCAGTGTGCATTATTGGGATGAACATGTGAGATATATGTGTATATACATGTGATTGCAATAAACTGTTTTGGACAATATTATTACAGTAAGATTGGCATCTGTGTTTAGTTATATTAAGAACTATATTCCTTGTCTTATAACAAGTACAGCATGAACTGATTTTTAAAACACAGAGGTTACTTAAGTTGTTCATGACTGAGATATAGTGATAAAAACTACTAAGCCTGTTAAAAACTTGTTTTCTTTGTAAATTATTATGTATGAAATATTGCAAAAGGTTTTATATTGTTTAATGGTATTATAGGTGAAGTAAAATAAGTAGCATTGATAGGGAAATATACTCTGTAAAGAACCAATAGTGTGAGTTGCCATTACAAATTAATCCAAGATGGGTGTCCTTTATTATATCAGGCTGAGGGGAGCTACCATGTACTCATGGTCAGATCAGCATGACAGATTAATTTGACTCAACAGAGTAATGTCTGTTCATGTAGGTAAATGGCAGGCAGCATTTAGGATTGAGTGTAATACATGTCTATATGGCCAGTCCAATATAATTTTTGCAGTCTGAGCGGATCACACACCAAAAATGAGTGCATTGGACTCACTTTAGTTTTACTGCTTGTGTGTTTTGCACTGCCTCAGCACATTATTTCTGTCTGTCTCTTTGACCATCTTCTGTGTCCTTTGACACTGGGCTGGCAGCTCCTGTATCATTTTGTTTACAGTTTGGTACAGATCTGTACTCAGTTTCCTAAAAGGTGCTTCATTTATGGTCAAGAATCATGTTGCATCAGTTTCACAAAGAAAACACACTATTGATTCTCACCTTTGCATTCATTGTTGGTATGCATTGTCAGAAAACTTTGCAATTGAGCCTCCATCCAATGCTGCACTCTTCACTCATGGCTACATTGCTTTGTCTGCTATGTGCTACATCATATGTTCTCCCTATCCAATGTCAGATTCATACTGGCTGTTTACGTCATATTCATCGCTATGTGAAAAACACTGTAATGCCATTTCATCTGAATTTATAGCCATTTTTAACTAGCTGAAATAACTGGAGAGCCAACGGTTTTCAGATGTTTTTTCTTCATCATGCGTAATGAAACAAAAAAAGTACATTGCCTAACAATAAGTTTTCAAAAGCTTAATTATACATAAAAATAATCATCATAAAAGTCATCAAATGTGTATAGTGTTACCTTCAAACTTCTTGACAAAAAAACATAATAGAATACCAATTGTTGTTATGAGCAAGCTCTGCTACCATCTAGGAATATTGTTGTTATTATTAGACTTATAGAATATTTATAGACCTCCAAAATATAATGCATACTTTATCAAAGATTTCTCAGACTTAGTTTCTATAATAATAACTAATTATGACAGGTTCCTAATTTTAGGCAATGTCAGTTTTCATATGGATAACAAGTATGACTCTAAAGGAAGAGAATTTATTAACTTGTTTCACTCATTTGATTTTAGCCAGCATGTCAGTCAGCCTACACATAAGGGGATACACCCACCAAACTGAGTATTTTCAAAATGACTAAAAATTGGTGTAAGGTAGGTCATGGATATTGGTATATCTGACCATCTCTGTTGAAATACTGATAACTAGAACTAGAGTGGTGTATATTCAGAAAGTTTTATTTCGATGCATCAGCAGCCTCTTGGTTTGCTAATATTCTGAATAGTCAGTTCAAATTTAGTACTTGCCCTAATACAGCCAGCTTTGAAACCATTAACGTGGAAAATTGGAGTATTAAGCAGCTGCAGGTTATATAATTCTCCTTGAAAAAAATTAAGAAATCCTCCTTTACTAAAATACCTTGGCAGACTCATACAGTGTCTGAACTTAAGAAAAAATTCTGCAGTGCTGAGTGTAAATTGAGAAAAACTAAATTAATACTCTGCTATGAAATACTAAAGGCAGATATAACTGAAAATAACAAAGCAGTATGTTTTGAAAGGCAGCTGTATTTCTTTAAAATTATAAATGATAATGCAAGAAATCCTAGAGTTTTATTCTCAAATATTGATCTTCTTCTAAATCCAAAGCAAAATAAAGAATATTAGAAGCAATATAATACATCCCTATAAAGTTAATCCTGTTGGACCGCAGCATGCTCTTTTTAGCAGATTAAATTCCTTCACTCAGATATCTAAGTTTACCTGAACTGGCATTTTTCAAAATAGTCTCTGATGTGTTGTTGATATAGTGATAGTGTGCTTGATATAGTTAACTAGTCATTAGATATGGTGATCATCCCAGATCCTCTAAGCCTGCATTAGTTAGACCCCTGCTCATGAAAAATATTGGGATTCCTGGGAAGGGCAATTCAGGGAGAGAGCTAGAGATACCCCCTTCCTGGTAGGTTGGGCGTGCAATAAGTATCAAAAAATTAGGTAAATACAGCACACAAAACAGAATACAAGTAATCCTTTTCACAGAGCTAGATGGTCAATCTATCATCACCACCTCAGAATACAATATAACAGTATAAAGTACAATAGTACAAAATACTTTATTCTTGTACCACACTCCTCACCAAATACAGACGCAGAATGCTGCAACAGCAATTCTCTCCAGTTATAGAGTCATTACATTGCTTACCTGTGTCCTTTAGAAATGACTTTAAAAACTACTAATAGTATATAAAGCATTAAATAATCATGTTCCTTCCTATAGTTTACAGTGCCTGCCCCCTACATTCCAAATCGTAACCTTAGATCTACTAATAACAGTCTGCTTATTACTCCAAGAGCCAAGCATAAAAAAAGTGGTGAGGCAATCTTTTGCTGTTATGCACCCAAAAATCCATGCTAAAACTGGATCTTTTTTAAAAAAAAACTCTTAAAACCTGCTTTTTTAATCTCCCATTTACATAGCTATATTTTAATTCTACTCTAAACTAGATATGCACAGAATTATGTTCTTCAATCATTATGAATCTTTACTTTTCTCTTCTGTGATGTCACTCTGTGATGCACCTGTAGAAGCAGACCAGCACAGGCACCCTTAAAGTTAATGTTAGTGGTAAATTTACTTTAGTATGCTGATGTGGGTGGTGGTGGGTGCGTCAACGTGATGTATCAGCACATGCTCCCAACCTCCCTCTCTCTCTCTGCTTAGTTGTTGAACATGAATATATTATGGCATAACATAGACAACATAAGATTCAGTTTAACCCCCTATAAGTTATAGAAAATACAATGTTTGTAATTTTAACTTGATGTGACAGCAGAATGGCCCTCAGTTTGAAGTTAGACAGCTGGAAAGAAACATGAATGATCATACAGATAAGGCATTAAGGGCATATAGTTTTTGATCGTTACATAAAGCGTTACGTAGAAACCTTAAGAAATGCAACTTAAACATCTAATCCTCAAGTAGAATATTATGTTTCCCCTTTTGTCCTTTTTTGTGTATTATCTTCATTTTTTCTTTTTTTGTGTGTGTGTAAACTGTTTGCTTTGAACGTCACTAAAATGTTTAAAATGAAAACACTTGGACTATGGAGTCTGTTTTGTATGGCGAGTCATACTACAGCTCGAATGCTTATCTGGTAGCTGCATTTGAACTATTTTGAACCATTTTGAACTATTTGGAAAACCTTGTCAAATGCAGCTACAATATTGGTTTATGGTTTTCATTAACTTGTCGGGGGACTTGAGAAATATTTCACTGCCACATGAGCCAGAGCTAGCTGTTTCATCATCTTTGTTGACAAGTTTAAGCAAGTCACTGCAGGATCTGAGATCAGTAATTTTGTACTGGTGTCAGCTAAGTAGTTTTCAGCTAAGTTGATGTACGTCACAGCAGCAGAAGCCTACAAAAGAAGCTTTTTTGCTCACTGTTCTCATTTGAGGATGGATTGTATGTGGCAGCTTCAGGTACTTTAGAAATCCATCCATCCATTTTCCAACCCGCTGAATCCAAACACAGGGTCACGGGGGTCTGCTGGAGCCAATCCCAGCCAACACAGGGCACAAGGCAGGAACCAATCCCAGGCAGGGTGCCAACCCACCGCAAGACACACAAAAACACACCAAGCACACACTAGGGCCAATTTAGAATCGCCAATCCAACTAACCTGCATGTCTTTGGACTGTGGGAGGAAACCGGAGCACCCGGAGGAAACCCACGCAGACACGGGGAGAACATGCAAACTCCACACAGGGAGGACCCGGGAAGCGAACCCAGGTCCCCAGGTCTCCCAACTGCGAGGCAGCAGCGCTACCCACTGCGCCACCGTGCCGCCCTACTTTAGAAATATCATCCATTTTATATAACTTTCTATCCTCCTCTTAAGCCACATCTGCCATGAGCCTGTCAAACTCGGATTGAGTAGTGACTTGGGTAAGTTCTTAAACCAGGCATCCAGGAGTGTGTAATGATTCAAAGGATGATCAAAGATTCCAACTGAGACTGCAATATGGTCACAAGTTTAAGAGTCCCTGGCAGAAGTAAAACTGCCTCATCCCTCTTTACGTTTTACACTGCAACCTTTGGACCCTGCACTCAAGTGATCACAGAGGACATAAAAGCTATATCCTGACACACAGTATATGCTGTGACATAGAGGCTGACTGAGAAGAGTATGTAGGTGAACTAGTTAGCTAGTAGGTAACTACATTGGTAGAGCTCATTTAGGCTAATCCTTCCAGTCAAAGAAACTCTGCTTCATATACTGCAGGTCCCATAGAAAAACAAAAGATAAGTAAAGTTATAATAAACTACCTTAACAAACCAGTTAAGATTAAAAAAATAATAATAATCAAAACAAAACAGTGGTGTAGCAATATACAAAATTTTGCCTACATTTTAATCAGGGTGCACTGTTCCTTTTCAGGCTGTGCGTATTCCCTTCCACTCTGCTATTACCTTCCAGTCACTTCATTTTTTTATTGAATTTATTAAAATCAAATAATATTCCATACAAGCAAGTCAAGTTTTACAAAACTAGGTTCGAAACAAATCAACCCCTACCCCTGAGAAAGAGAGCTAGGTCAACATAATAAAACTTTTAACAGTAGGAAAAATGATTAAATACATAAATAAAAATAAATAGAATAAAAAAGGCAAGAGAATCTACTTTAGTTATAATATATAACATCAGTTATCTACTGACTTAAAAGAGGTGAATTAGGATTCTTCCAGTTGAGCAAGATAAGTCTATGTCCCAATAGATAAGTAAAGGCAATTACATTTTGTTTGTCCTTCTACTTTTGTCACTCCAAGGCTGTCTGAAAGACATTTAAAGATTTTGTCCAAAATGGTTTTAATTTGGTGTACATCCAAAACATATAGCCCAATGAGGCTGGAACTTGACTGCAACGTTCGCAGGTTGGATCTTGCCCTGGAAACATTTTGGACAATTTTAAATGAGAAAGATGCAATCGATATATAATTTTAAGTTGAATAATTGTATGCTTTGTGCATATAGAGCTAGAGTGAATTCTGTGCATGGCTGCATTCCAGTCCTTTTATGAAATGTTGAATAAGAAATCCTTGTCCCACAGTACTCTAGGATCTTTGAAAAGGAGGGACTTTAAAAAGTTTTTATATATTGCAGAAATGCTGTCTGAGTCCTCAAGATTGATAAATATTTTGTTCATAGGATGCAAAGACGTCCATGTACAGATTTCTAAGTGATTTAATCCTGAATGTTTTCCAGACATTAAAAACTGCGTACGTTTGAGAGGGTGGAAAAAGGTGGTTATCGTGCAGAGATGCCACAGATAAAAGTTTCTCTGTCTTGAAGTATTTTATACATTGGTTCCATCTTCTTTGTGAATGTAGCACAATTGGGTTGTTAGTATAAAGGCAATAACTTGTACTTATTGAGGTACAAAGCAAGGAATATAAAGAAGTACTGCAGGATTTTATTGCTATTGTAGACCAAGCCTGTGTATGTTCATTTATTTGTGTCAATGTCCACGTTTTTATAGCTTGTATATTTACTGCCCAAATAATTCCAAATAATGAGGTTATGATTGAATCTAACTTCTTAAAAAATGATTTATTGATGTATATTGACAGTTTTAATTCTTCCAGAGAAAGTGAAGGTAGACCATCTATGCAAGTCTTGCTTAATTTTTTCCATACAAACAACATTTTGTTGATAAAGAGCTTTATGTTTACTTGTGATGTTTACCCCTAGGTATTTAAACTGATCTGTGATTATAAAACGGAAGGTGTCAAATGTAATATTGTGTGCTTGAGAGTTCACTGGAAAGAGTCTTCCAGTCAGTATAGTATTAGCAGTTGGAGAATAAATACCCATCAGCTATTTCATGTTTTTTTTCTTCCCAAATACAAATAACTTTTAAAATATTTGTAGAAAATAAGTATTCATTTGTGCTTTGCTGAATACCATATTCAGCTCCACTCCTATTAGGTAGAATGGGTAGTAGAAAAAGTCATTCATGGAGACCAGATGAAAATACAGAAAGCTTCTTTATTTGTACACAGGTATGCACACATGTCTCAGTTCATTCAGTGAATAATTAATAAAACAATTCTGCTATTACGTTTTTCTGTTACATTACAGTATATGCATAGCTTCATCCAATCAACAAGTGACACCAGTGTTTTCTGACTCCTTTTGACTCTATCATTAATCTGAATATTGCCTTCAAATAGGGGTGATCTGCAAACTTTTCTATTGATTTTAGCACTGCTTCATAGGAGGGGTGTTTGGGCTTTCCCATAAGTTCATTCCTGCTTTCTAGAGGGGTGTTCATTACCCACCTACATCATTTTACCTTTAGCAACTATCTTGATGGCTCCTCTAAGATATGGCAACAATCTCACAAGCCTAGGCTTAAAGCAACATTTAGTTAACCCTTTAGTTACATTCAATTCCTATCCTTATGTTTAGTAATTCATTGTTATAACTTCATATATTGTAAGTATGTATGTGTATTATATTGTAAAGTTATATCATGTATTCATTAAAAATATTGATTAACATTCTATATACTGTATCTTCCCCCCTTTGGGACTTATTAAGGTCTAGTCTCCTACGTTAATTATTTCTGATCTGTATAGAACATGTGTGTATACTATATATGCCCCCCCCCCCCCCAAAAAACAGTGAACATGGAAATTCAAAGTCAAACAGTAACATGCATGCATCAAAGTCCTTTTTCTCATTTGACTATGTTGGCATTACATGATGTTCTTCATAAAGCTCAGACTTGTGTTCCATTTTCTTATAACTTCTAAATATTATTGTCAACAACTGTTTGATCAAAGACATACTGTCCCTGTATGTGTGTTAAGCATTTATTTAATTTCCTTCCTATCCCATAAACTTTCTCTGTGTTAGTTCACAAAAATGTACCTAGCCTTGTATCTTCATTTATGATCAGATTATTTAATAGTATCATTGGTGGAAGACACCACGAGTATTTTGTTTTTACAACTTTCAAAGATCTCTAGTCTATGGTGCCAATGAAGTGTACAGCAATAACCAGAGACACAATCTCTATACAAACTACCATGCTCGCATCCTCGTGTATTCATCCACAAAGTTGCCTCTAAATATATCCAGCTGTGGTCTTATATTAGTTCTTTCAATTAAAAGCAATGAGCTATCTTGCTGAAAGTAGGTGTCAATCCTCCCTTCAGAAGATGTTAGCACTACTCTCATTAATGCAAGCCACTGGCTTATGTCAAGATCACATTTAAATTGCAAGGGTTGTAACCCAAGCTTCTTGTTGATGTTAAAGTCTTCTTCCACCAGCATGGATTCTTGGTTTGTATCTGGGCTTTCAAATTTCACAAACTTCATACTCAATGCATAAGACACTCCATCTTTGTTGTGTTAAATTATTACTTTGTTTTACTATCTTCTATATCACTTAGGCTTAAGAATTCATTGCAATAATGATTTGTCATGTATTGCCACCAACTTTTTCTGTCTCTATGGCCTACAGTAAGTATCCCATTTCTTGAAAACTTTGTTAACACTATCCCACAAACTTCATTTCTCTTATATCTTGTTCTACAAACTCTAAAATGTTTGTACTATACAATGTATCTAATTTAGCATGTTTAATCCTAACACCCAATATCATACAATGTGTGTTCTAATGGTGTATCTAATCCTAATGCAAAGTTCCTAATACATTGATATTCACATTTGTTCTACCCTTTTGTATCAATTACTATTACACAATAAAATTCACAGTCTTCATGAAAAGCAATAGCTATCAAATAAATGGTACATTTTGCTTATTTCAAGAGACTTCTAGTTTAACACTAGAATCCCTGAAGCCTACTAAACTTCCTTTGCACCTCTCCATTAGCATCTTTTGTTTTGTAACACTGCTGCTGCGCAACTCGGGCAAAAAGTTCTCCCAGTTCAAGTCTTGTTTATCTGGCTGTGAGGTGCCTGGAATTGTATAGGGTAAATAATATACTGTTGTTTGGAACACATGCATTTCATGTGTGTTCTGTGTCTACAACGATCTATGTAAATGTAGGATGACAGGAAATGTGAGAAAGGCAAGAAATGTTGAACACATACCTAAAATAGGAACTTTTTTCATGTCATAGTACTAACGACAAAATGAAATGAAGTGTATAATGAAATGAAATGTATAATGTGTGAAGACTGAAGTCCAAATATCAAATAAATACTTTCACAAAAGGTACACCTATAACAAAGCAAGTGTGCTTTTATTCAAGAATATAACCAAAGAAAAAGAAATCAGGTTAGGGTACCACACTGACACAACAGCTTGGGTTGTGCAGCAGTAAGAACTGCTGACTTATAATCAAGAGGTTGCCGGGTCGATTCTGGGCGCTTCCCAGAATTACCGTTTTGAGTACTGAGCTGCTTTTATTGTTACTATTATATAATAAAAACATACATTTGACTTGAGTCTGTAACAGCCGGTATAAATTTATGGTACTTGTAAAGGTTAGCATTTTTTTTTTTATTCAGGTTTATTCTCTCAGTCACGTTCACGCTTCCCCGATCTGACACTGCTGTTTTCAAATAAAGACAACTTATAACAGAGGTGAACTCAGATGAAGATGAGGGTTCACCGGAGAAAGAGAACAGAAGCCCTCCCCACAAGAAACGCCCACTCACACATGAGCACAGTGCAGCTGCACCAGGTGTAAAGGCGAAAGATGGCACCTTTTGGATGCAGCAAGAAGTTGGGTATCATCCTGCCAGTCAGTCTGCCCCACAGGTGTCCTTCAACAAAACAGCAGGGCTTAAAGAGCTTGCCGAGGTATTGTGCAAAGTTCTGTTTGTGATTATATTTTGTGATGGTCTTTATATGAAAAACAAGTATATGTTACTTATATAAAAGCCAGATCAAATGTTATTTACCTATACTTATTTACTTATTTTCCTACGGCATAAAGTCACAAATACAAATACATTGCAGAGCTTCAGAAAAACAAGACTTGAGCTGGGAGAACTTTTTGCCCGAGTTGAGCAGCGGCAGCGGGGGGGATGGGATAGCAGGCTGCTAGCTGCTTGTGCTGATCGACACATTTGCAAAACAAAAGACACTAATGGAGAGGTACGAAATAATTTAAGGTGGTCCAGGATAACAAGTTTATTTGTAGGCTTCAGGGATTCTAGTGCTAAACTATGTTTTCACCTTATAGCAATAGATTTGAAGATTTTGTTCAAAGTGTCTCTATTCCCAACACACTTGTTATTTAAAATTACTACCATTCCTCATAGTTTGCAAATTTCTCTTCATGTTAATCTCTATTATGTTAAACTCTACATACTGCAAGTGCTACTTATCATGTGTTAAAATTTGGTAAACAGTCCAAATTACACACAGACTTTAATGCTTAAAACTTATGTTTTTCACCAAGTACCAAAAGACATTAATAGAAACATCTATCCAAAAATATTTACTCTTTACTCTAAGTGCTGACTGTGTTATGGTACTTACATTCCCTAAAGTTGATCAGTTACACTAACCCAATTGCTATATAGGTTAAACCCAAAAACAATTTAAATTCACAATAATTGTGCAGTATTTCCATGAATAAAACAAAAATTATAAATACTCAATAAGCACAAGTTTCCCATGAAAAGGGTTAATTTGCCTTGTTGCACTAGATAGATAATTAATTTTCCTCCTATAAGCTCCAAAACTCCATAGTTCATAAATCCTTCTAGAAAGACGTTGCTGCAGAAAATAAAAGATTAGGGTGTGGTCCTGACTCTCAGGGCAAGAAGAATTCAAGTACTGTACTTAGTCAACAACTGCCATAAAATTGCAAACAAGTGGACGAACTGTAAGGCAAATCAAGAACAGTTAAAGTGGGCTCTGGTAAAGAACATAGAACCCTACACAGTAAAAGTGTGAAAAAGGTGTTGGGGTCCAATACCCCAAAGCAAAGAATATCAATATCTGGAGCTTTTGATTGGATGAATTGGGCCCTGGTCTGGATGCCATGCAGGTTGTCTTTCACGATTCTGGACCCATGGTGAACACTCAACATCAATGGTCACCAGCACAGTTGAGTTGTCAGTAGCAGGAACCTATGATTCCTTGGACTTGAATTTGAGTACATTGTCCATTGTCTCCTTGGAGTGGGATGATTCATGTGTCTGCAGACCTTTACCACAGCTCAGTCTCTGAGCTCATATTCAAGTGCTATCATCTACAATGTGCTTTTACCTGCAGATCTAAAGACTTAAGAGTTTTGTTCACTATTAGTCAGTATTGCAATACTTCACCTGTAATTTTATAAAAGTTACTTGGAAATTACTTATGGATCCTAAAATAGTGTCTCATGATAGGCCTGTTCCATTGGGGGCACCCTTTATTGAAATAATGCTAGTGATAAAATAGATGGTCATTGTAATCCAGTTTTTGTTTGTATTTTGGTAACTTTATTTTAACAGTCAAAAATGAATTCTGCAACTGGTAAGCAAAAGTTTTTATTCATTGTATTGATTATGTTTAAAAATCGATCCCTGAATAAAATTTTCCTCTATAGTTGTATCTAGTTTGGCCATTTACATTTACATTTACATCATTTAGCAGACACTCTTATCCAGAGCGACTTACAACAGTGCTTAGTAGTCTACGACTGTTCTTCAGTCTTTAAGGCTAGGATTAAATCTACTGTCATTAAACAAGTTACCGCTGACCAAGTTGTATACAAAACCCTGCTAGAAGAAAATAGTAAGTTAGTACAAAATTTTTTTTTTTTTTTTTGAAAAAAAAAAGGGTAGAAAAAAAAGTATGGGGACTTTAGTCCAAGTGCTGTTGAAAGAAGTGTGTCTTCAGACGACGTTTGAAGACAGTGAGGGTCTCCGCTGTTCGTACAGCAAGAGGAAGTTCGTTCCACCACTGAGGAGCCAACACTGCAAAGAGTCTTGATGCATGTCGTCCTCTTCTTTTAAGTAAGGGTGGTTCGAGACGTGCAGTGCTTGATGTTCTGAGACATCGAGAAGTGACACGCTGCTTGACCAGTGCTGATATGTAAGGTGGTGCAGCTCCAGTTTTGGCCTTAAAGGCAAGTGTTAGGGTTTTGAACCTGATGCGGGCAGCCACAGGGAGCCAGTGCAGGTTCCGCAGCAGAGGTGTAGTGTGCGAGAATTTGGGAATATCAAAAACAAGTCTTGCAGCTGCATTCTGGATCAGTTGAAGTGGTCGTGTTGCCTTTAGTGAAAGTCCAGACAGCAGAGAGTTGCAGTAGTCCAGCTTAGAGATGACCAAGGTCTGGACGAGAAGCTGAGTAGCCTCTGTAGTGAGAAAGGGGCGGATTCTCCTAATGTTGTAAAGGAGATATCTGCAGGACCTGGAGAGGTTGCTGATGTGTGGAGAGAAAGACAATTCTTCGTCTAGAGTGACACCAAGACTTCTTGCCGTTTTTGAGGGGACGATAACCGAGTTGTCAAGAGAGATTGCAAGGTCAAGATTCGGAGATGAGTTGCCTCTGATATACAAGAGTTCAGTCTTGCTGGGATTCAACTTGAGGTGGTGGGAAGTCATCCAAGAGGAGATATCAGCAAGGCAGTTTGAGATGCAGGTTGAGACCTGCTGGTCATCGGGTGGAAAGGAGAGAATGAGTTGACTGTCATCCGCATAGCAGTGGTAAGAGAATCCATGTCCAGCTATTACCTTCCCAAGAGAACCTGTGTATAAGGAGAAGAGAAGGGGTCCTAGGACAGAGCCCTGAGGAACACCAGTGGTCAGTCTTTGTGGAGCTGACTGGGAGCCTTGCCAGGCAACCTGGAATGTCCGGTCAGCAAGGTAAGAAGCAAACCATTGCCAGACAATGCTTGAGATCCCAAGACTAGTGAGAGTTTCCAGAAGTATCTGATGGTTGACCGTGTCAAAGGCTGCAGATAGGTCCAGAAGTATGAGGACTGAGGACAGGTTGGTAGATCTGGCTGTGTGAAGGGTTTCAGAGACAGCAAGAAGTGCAGTCTTGGTAGAATGAGCTGCTTTGAATCCAGACTGGTGAGGGTCAAGAAGGGCATTATTAGATAAAAACAAGTTAAGTTGGTTATACACTGCTCGTTCCAGTACTTTAGAAAGAAAAGAGATCAGGGATACTGGTCTGTAGTGGTTAATATCTGAGCAGTCCAGAGTAGGTTTCTTAAGAATTGGTGTGACAACAGCAGACTTAAAGGCAGTGGGAACATGGCCAGTCGTTAGGGAGCCATTAACTATGTGTGTGATGTGTGGGAGAAGATCCTGAGAGATGAGCTGAAATGTACCTGAGGGGATAGGGTCGAGTGAACATGTTGTGGGGTTGCTGGCCGTCAGGATCTGAGACACTTCCTCGTGAGAAAGTGGAGTGAAGTGATGAAGCTGGGTCGCACAGGTCGGTTGAGAGTGGGTGGGCAACATGTCAGTCTGAGGCCATTGTTGTTATCATGACAAGTACATCATCACAATATAAAATAAAGTTAATCTTATTATATATACCAAGGGAAAAGTATTCAATTGTCTCAAAATATTCAAACTTATAGGCACATTACCTTTGTTTTTATTAAAATAATTTTACAAACTAAAATTAACCTAAAATTAATTTACTATAAAACGTAATTATGAAGCATCGTACTATAACTATAGAACATCATAATCATAAACGCCCCCCTCATTGACGCTCGTGTCAATAGTTCTATTATTATTTCATGTTAAGAGGAAATGTGGAGCAAGATGGTATTGGTCACTAGGGACCTTGAAACTAACCCCATTAATATGAAAACATGATAAAAGCCAAATGTTATAATTCCACAGATGATACAAATACATCCAGAGATGAAAGACAATAACAAAGGGAAAAAAGAAGCAGAGTGATGTGAAGGTTATTAGTTAAACAAGCCATGTTCCATGGAGGTTCTTGTAGAAATTAGAAAATTCCAGTTAATTTTTCTAAAACGGAAATGTGTTTGTCTCTTTGTTCTCTGTACCCTTCCCCTAATTACACCAGTGTCCTCTAGAGTACATCTCTCAGTCAGCTTAGCAGGCAGAAAGTAGGAAATAATTCCAGTCTGGACTGGTAAATTCCTAATTAATTTAGAAGTGAGTTCAGAATATGCTTAAGCAGTTAAGCTTCAAATACCCTTTTCCCATTTTTCTAATTACAGACTATAGTTCAAGTATATGCAGCTTTGGGATTTAAATCATTTACAAAAAAAATGTACATTTCACTACTATATCTAGGGTGTGGAAATGTGCTGTAATCAGCGCATGCTCCCAACCTCTAACAGGATAATCAACTTCTTATTCTTCCCATTAGGTATTACCACAGCGGATCATCTTTTTCCATATCTTTCCGTCCTCTGCATCTTGTTCTGTTGCACCCATCCCTGCATGTCCTCTCTCACCACATCCATAAACCTTCTCTTAGGCCTTCCTCTGTTCCTCTTAACTGGCAGATCTATCCTTAACATCCTTCTCCCAATATACTAGGCATCTCTCCTCTGCACATGTCCAAACCAACACAATCTCGCCTCTCTGACTTTGTCTCCTAACCGTCCAACTTGAGGTGACCCTCTAATGTACTCATTTCTAATCCTATCCATCCTCATCACACCCAGGGCAAATCTTAGCATCTTTAACTCTGCTACCTCCAGCTCTGTCTCCTGCTTTTTGGCAGTGCCACCATCTCCAACCCATATAACATAGCTGGTCTCACTACCGTCCTGTAGACCTTCCCTTTCACTCTTGCTGATATCCGTCTGTCACAAATTACTCCTGACACTCTTCTCCACCCGTTCCACCCTGCCTGCACTCTCTTTTTCATCTCTCTTCCACAATCCCCATTACTCTGTACTGTTGATCCCAAGTATTTAAACTCAACTGCCTTCGCCAACTCTGCTCCTTGCATCCTCAATATTCCACTCACCTCCCTCTCATTTACACACATGTATGCTGTCTTGTTCCGACTGACCTTCATTCCTCTCCTCTCCAGAGCATATGTCTACCTCTCCAGGGTCTCCTCAACCTGCTCCCTACTATCACTACAGATCACAATGTCATCAGCGAACATCATAGTCCACAGGGACTCCTGTCTAATCTCATCTGTCAACCTGTCCATCACCATTGCAAATAAGAAAGGGCTCAGAGCCAATCCCTGATGTAATCCTATCTCCACCTTGAATGCATCTGTCACACCTACTGCAGACCTCACCACTGTCACACTTTCCTTGTACATATCCTGTACAACTCTTACATACTTCTCTGCCACTCCCGGCTTCCTCATATAATACCACAGCTCCTCTCGAGGCACCCTGTCATATGCCCTTCTCCAGGTCCACAAATTCGCAATGCAACTCCTTCTGGCCTTCTCTATATTTCTCAATCAACATCCTCAGAGCAAACATCGCATCTGTGGTGCTCTTTCTTGGCATGAAACCATACTGCTGCTCAGTAATAATCACATCACTTCTTAACCTAGTTTCCACTACTCTTTCCCATAACTTCATGCTGTGGCTCATCAATTTTATCCCCTGTATTTACTACAGTCCTGCACATCACCCTTATTCTTAAAAATTGGCACCAATACACTTCTTCTCCATTCCTCAGGCATCCTTTCACTTTACTGTCTGGTAACTCTTCACTGCCACCCAGTGCCTGCCTCACCTCCTCCCTAAACTCAACCTAGTCACCTTCCTTTATCAACTTCCATCATTTGATCCTTGGCTCTGCCCTCACTCTCTTCTTCTTCATGATCGCCAACATCATCCTACAAACCACCATCTTATGCTGCTTAACTACACTTTCCCCTGCCACCACATTGCAGTCTTCAATCTCCTTCAGATTGACTCTTCTGCATAGGATGTAATCTACCTGTGTGCATCTTCCTCCACTCTTGTACATCACCCTATGTTTCTCCCTCTTCTTAAAATACGTATTCACCACAGCCATGTCCATCCTTTTGGCAAAATCCACTATCATCTGACCTTCTTCATTCCTCTCCTTGACACCATATCTACCCATCACCTCTTCGTCTCCTCTGTTCCCTTCACCAACATGTCCACTGGAATCCGCTCCAATCACCACTTTCTGTCCCTTGGGTACACTGTTCATCACTTCATCCAAATCACTCCAAAAATCTTCTTTCTCATCCATCGCACAACCAACTTGCGGGGCATATGCACTAACAACACTCATCATCACACCTCCAATTTCCAGCTTCATAATCAATACTCTGTCTGACACTCTTCTCACCTGCAAAACACTCTTGACATACTGTTCCTTCAGAATAACCCCTACCCCATTTCTCCTCCCATCCACAACATGATAGAACAATTTGAATCCACCTCCTATCCACCTGGCCTTACTCCCCTTCCATTTAGTCTCTTGCATGCACAATATATCAACCTTCTTTCTCTCTATCATATCTGCTAACTCTCTCCCCTTACCAGTCACACTGCCAACATTCAAAGTTCCTACCCTCAGTTCTACTCTCTTTACTTTCCTCCTCTTCTCCTGCCTCCGGACACGCCCCTCTCCTTCTTTGGCCAACAGTAGCCTAATTTCCGCCAGCACACTGTTGGCGATTGTTGTTAACCTGGGGCTCGACTGAACCGGTATGGAAATTTGTATTGTCTGCATAATGATTTGGCAAAATTTTACACCGGATGCCCTTCCTGACGTTACCTTCCCCATTTATCCAGGCTTGGGACCGGCACAAACAAACACTGGCTTGTGCACCCCCTGTGGCTGGGTTTAACAGGATAATCAACAGAAAATATATTTTATGATTTCCCTTAAATTATTTCAATAGTTACATGGATCAGTAGAAATTTTATTAAAACACATCTATTAATATCTCTTAACATGTCTTAAAACTTAACAGTCTATTTATACACATTCCAGCTATATTTCTATAAGGTATTATTTTACCACTAATAAAATTAATAAATACATTTCTACCTTAAGCTTTTGAATTTAACAACTGTCTGGAATGTTTCATTAGAATGTCAAATTATAGGAAACAAAACTAAACCTTCCATTAGGTATGTAGTCATTCAAACATCAACATTCTATTTCACAGTTAAAATATTCAAATTACTTATGAACAAGGAGTGGGAAAAGAAACCAACATCTCACATGGTATCAAATGCCTCATAATTTAAAATCTATTTGTATTTAAAATGTTTTCACAGTAGTTAGTGCATTACATCATTGCATATACAGTAATCCCTCCTCCATCGCGGGGGTTGCGTTCCAGAGCCACCCGCGAAATAAGAAAATCCGCGAAGTAGAAACCATGTTTATATGGTTATTTTTATATTGTCATGCTTGGGTCACAGATTTGCGCAGAAACACAGGAGGTTGTAGAGAGACAGGAACGTTATTCAAACACTGCAAACAAACATTTGTCTCTTTTTCAAAAGTTTAAACTGTGCTCCATGACAAGACAGAGATGACAGTTCCGTCTCACAATTAAAAGAATGCAAACATATCTTCCTCTTCAAAGGAGTCAGGAGCAGAGACTGTCATAAAGGCAGAGGAAAATCAATAGGGCTGTTTGGCTTTTAAGTATGCGAAGCACCGCGGCACAAAGCTGTTGAAGGCGGCAGCTCACACCCCCTCCGTCAAGAGCACAGAAAGAGAGAGAGAGACAGAGAAAAACAAGCAAGCAAAAATCAATACGTGCCCTTCGAGCATTTAAGTATGTGAAGCACCGTGCAGAATGTCGTTTCAGGAAGCAGCTGCACAAAAGATAGCAACATGAAGATAATCTTTCAGCATTTTCAGACTAGCGTCCGTATCGTCTAGGTGTGCGAACAGCCCCCCTGCTCAATCCCCCTACGTCAGGATCAGAGAAGTCAGCGCAAGAGAAATGTAAGCTGGGTAGCTTCTCAGCCATCTGCCAATAGCGTCCCTTGTATGAAATCAACTGGGCAAACCAACTGAGGAAGCATGTACCAGAAATTAAAAGGCCCATTGTCCGCAGAAACCCGCGAAGCAGCGAAAAATCCGCGATATATATTTAAATATGCTTACATATAAAATCCGCGATGGAGTGAAGCCGCGAAAGGCGAAGCGCGATATAGCGAGGGATTACTGTAGTACTTTAAAGAAAATATTCTGATATATAAAATTTAGCTATGCTTAATATTGATTACTTTTATCCATTACCTCCTATTAAGGCTAGCTGTTCATGCACGTTTTTTCATTGTTATCCTCCTGATATGTGTCTTCCATCTTCTCCAGAATTTTAATTCTGCAGAAAGAGCACAGTCTTACCTTTGTTGTTAGTTAACCCCCTTTTTTTTACAACACATCTTAATATGGAACACTACCTAGACTGGAAGCTAGTGTTCATCACCAGCTTTCTCGCTATCTCAGAGAATATGTCTCCTTTAACTGTAAATTTAATTTAAAATTACTAAAAGAACTTTCTTCCATTTGAGTATGAACAGTACTCAAAAGGAAAAGAGCACACACACATTTATTCGAAATCTGGAAACCAAGTATTGGACCCAATCATATTAATTTTAAATCTGAATTAAAAAAAATGTACACCTGTATCAATTCCTTCATCATTTCAAACAACACCACAAATGTTCACAAATTGTCTTTAACTATATATATTCATAAACTCACTTAAATCCCTTCAAATATACTTCACTCAGTGCTCTCTTTCACGTTACACAATAAACTCAAACGTACTTAAGCTTAAACAAGTTTTATTAATGAGTATTTAGCATCTACTATTTAGAGCATTTACACATTTTTTCCCTCCCATGCTTACATTTATTTCACTCCACACATAGAATGTATAACTCTGGACAGTCATTTCCTGTTGCCAGGCAGCAATGCAAACCTTAGTGCCATCATACCACCCTTCCTTAAATTACCTAACGACACATGTAAAGCATTTAAAACAATATCCATAACATATATATTCACTTCACATTTAGAACCTATTTAAAAGCATCACACACACATATCAGCTGCATTTTATTCTTGAAAGAAATTGTCTCCTTTGTATTTTATAGCTATCAGGGTCTGAAGGAAAGATGTTTTATACATTTATAAACATTTTTATAAGCGAAGTGGAGACATTTTCATTTTACCAAATATTACACACTAGCAAAATACCCGCGCTTCGCAGCGGAGAAGTAGTGTGTTAAAGAGGTTATGAAAAAAAAAGGAAACATTTTAAAAATAACGTAACATGACTGTCAATGTAATTGTGTTGTCATTGTTATGAGTGTTGCTGTCTTTTATATATATAATATACACACACACACACAAATAAACATATATATATACATATCTACATATACACATATCTACATATATATATACATATACACATCCACATATATATACATATATATATATATATACAAATATCAACATATATATATACACACATATATAAACACACACATATACATACACACACACATATATATATATAAATATATATATACATATATACATATATATATATATATATACACACAGACACATATATATATATAAATATTTACATATCTACATATATACACATCTAGATATATATACACATATATATACATATGTACATATATATATATATATATATATATATATATATATATATATCTAGACATACATACATAGATTGACATATATATATATACATATGTACATATATATATATGTAATTGTGTTGTCATTGTTATGAGTGTTGCTGTCATATATATATATATATATATATATATATATATACACATAGCAAAATACCCGCGCTTCGCAGCGGAGAAGTAGTGTGTTAAAGAGGTTATGTAAACACATATATATATACATATACATATATACATATATATACATATCTACATATACAGATATCTACATATAGCAAAATACCCGCGCTTCGCAGCGGAGAAGTAGTGTGTTAAAGAGGTTATGTAACTATATATATACAAAAACATATATATACATATCTACATATACACATATCTACATATACATACGTATATTTACATATACACATCCACATATACATATATATATACATATACAAATTTACATATCTACATATATATATATATATAAATATAGACATACATATATACATACATACATTCACATATATCTATAATAATAAAAGGCAAAGCCCTCACTGACTGACTCACTCACTCACTGACTGACTGACTGACTGACTCATCACTAATTCTCCAACTTCCCGTGTAGGTGGAAGGCTGAAATTTGGCAGGCTCATTCCTTACAGCTTACTTACAAAAGTTAGGCAGGTTTCATTTCGAAATTCAAAGCGTAATGGTCATAACTGGAACATATTTTTTGTCCATACACTGTAATGGAGGAGGCGGAGTCACGTATCGCGTCATCACGCCTCTTACGTAATCACGTGAACTAAAAACAAGGAAGAGATTTACAGCACGAGTCACACGCGGGAACGAAGGTAAATGACGTTAATTTTTGACTGTCTTTTAATACTGTGTAAGCATACATATTAACACGTGCAATTAAACGTGTGCATTTACGGGGTGATTTCTCAGGCTTAAAAGCTCACCTTTTATCAAACGCGGGAACAAAGGTAACTGACGTTGTTCACTGTCTTTTAATACTGTGTAACCATACATATTAACACATGTGCAATTAAACGTGTGCATTTACGGGGTGATTTCTCAGGCTTAAAAGCTCGCCTTTTACTAAAAAGGTAAATGCAAAACTATTTTCAATCAGTTTATTGAAACGCTCCCGTTAAGGATTGCAATAACATATTCGCGAGATAAAAGAACGAAGTAGGGTGAAATGGAGGAACAGCCGCAAACAGCGAAGAGCAAAAAATTAATTAAACAATTGAGAACGGAGCAAGTTAAGCATACAAGCATGTTCATAAGGGAAACAAAGCACGGTGTAAAACGTAAGTTTAAATTAAGTTTATAGAAACGCTCCCGCTGCGGATTGCAATAACATATTCGCGAGATAAAAGTTTAATGAGAAGACACGAGGTATAAACGAACCACACGCCGTGGCGCAACGTTAGGGACAACAGTTTCAACCATTCTATGATCTGCTTCTCGCAACTGAAAGACGGCACATGGCGGATGTTAGCCGACTTGCTGACCGCAACGTTAGGGGCTTCAACTATGGCGCTGACGCCACATCTCAGTGCCAACACTTTGCAGACTGTACTTAAAAGACACGCCCTCCTCACTGGACAGTTAAAAACACCAATCAAACTAACGATGACATTAAGTATTACCCAATCAAAAGTAGGAAAGGAGGCATCTTCATAAAATGCGTGTGGGATGATTTGCATGAGACGCTGCTTTAAAAAAAAAATGATAAAAAAAATACGGGATAAATCCCGTCCAGTATTGATTCAAAACGGGACGCGCAATTTCATTCTCAAATGCGGCACGATTCCGTATTTTAAAGGACGGGTGGCAACCCTACAGTGCCAGGTAACCACCCATACAATCAGATTGTGATTCAGACTAGGAATGCAATGAATGTAATTACCCCGATCTACATACAAGGCGAAAGTCTTGCAACATTCAAAGATGATGGTTTGGGATAAGTACACCATACAACATAAAAGAGCTTATGAAGCCTTGAACCGAAAAAAGCAAGATCTCAGAGATCGTAAAAAAAAAAAAATAGGAGGTAATGTCGTTTTACTCGCTGTAGATTTTATTCAAACATTACCAGTTTTTCCACGAGGGAGACCAGCAGATGAACTCAACGCGTGTTTAAAATCCATGCTTCTCCCACGCTCGGTTATATGTCGCGTGCTCTCGGGTAGGTACACCAAAAAATGTATACATTTAAGCATGTAATGGACAAACAAAAAATGAGGTATACCCGAGGGCACTGCAGTAGTACTTAATCTAACTTTACTTCTTAAATGTTAATGTTTTACTGTTTAATAATTTATACGCTTCTTATATGTTGTTCAAATTCTTTTATCAAAATACCAGTGACAGCGCAATGCACGATAACATGGAGTGAATACACCATACGCATCCGCCCACGGCCGCCCTGGTGTGCGCAGATAGGAGTTGATTCTACAATAAAATAAAATAAACATAAAAAGAGTAATACAATCATCACCCATAAAGCGGATAGTAGACATGACGTACTATATGTGTACCAGATTTCAAGTCAATAGGTGAAACGGTTTGCGAGCTACAGGTGATTTAAAATCCTGGACAGACACACAAATTGCCACGGTAGCAATTACAGAAGAAGATTTTACTGTTTAATAATTTATATTTATATGAAATGTGCTTCTTATATATTACTTCATATT